>NC_092155.1:77982645-78070145 GCF_045791955.1 Oncorhynchus clarkii lewisi
CTGGTATTTACTCATTATTACTGGCTGTGGTATGATAAACTAACTGGTATTTACTCATTATTACTGGCTGTGGTATGATAAACTAACTGGTATTTACTCATTATTACTGGCTGTGGTATGATAAACTAACTGGTATTTACTCATTATTACTCGGTGCAGGATTTTGTTCCAGCCCGACGCTAACACACCTGATTTAAATAATGAACTGACCATGGCCTTGATGATGGTCTTACCGCAGGGCTGGAATGAAAACCTGCACACAGTATCTCTATGATAACCTTACCAGGAGCGGGAGATTGAAGTGTGACCTGCAAGGTTGCAAAAAATCTGGTAACTAAACTTTCCCCCCAGAAATCCTGGTTGGGGGGTTATGAATGTCCTGTTTATTTCCTCTTGATAACGAGTATGTTCCAACAAGGTTTTCTGGAAAAGTTACCAGATTTTTACAATCTTAGTAGAGACAGTGGCATAGGAGTCATGAAGACAAGGCATTGGATTAAAGATACATTTTTTTTTTTTAAAGAGAGAAAAAGATAGTGAGAGACAGACAACAGCTTCCCCTACAAGAAACGAATTCTTCACAAACTTAATCCCACCAGGGGTTGAGCGATAACAAGCGCAAACCAACTCCCAAACCAATTCCTCACTAATTCTGACTTTTTTAAAATGTTATTTTAAAAACGTAGAATATATTACGTGGTGAATTTCTCCCTACTGTGAAATGAATAGACACCCGCTTTTCCCAATTTGTTGTGGCACGAATTGACATTGGAATCCAACATGACCAGAGCAGCAAATCCTCATAGCTTCCACAGGGATTACAACGATTTAGGCCTGCATCCCAAATAGCAACCTGTTGCCTATATAGTGCACTACTTTTAAACAGAGGCGGGCATAGGGAATATATACTACATAGGGAGCAGGATCACATTTGGGACTCTAAATTCATGTCTAGTTTACTACATGTCACTGGCATGTCAGACAGAATTCATGTCTAGTTTACTAAATATCACTGGCATGTCAGACAGAATTCATGTCTAGTTTACTACATGTCACTGGCATGTCAGACAGAATTCATGTCTAGTTTACTACATGTCACTGGCATGTCAGACAGAATTCATGTCTAGTTTACTAAATATCACTGGCATGTCAGACAGAATTCATGTCTAGTTTACTACATGTCACTGGCATGTCAGACAGAATTCATGTCTAGTTTACTAAATATCATTGGCATGTCAGACAGAATTCATGTCTAGTTTACGAAATATCACTGGCATGACAGACAGAATTCATGTCTAGTTTACTACATGTCACTGGCATGTCAGACAGAATTCATGTCTAGTTTACCACGTCACTGGCATGTCAGACAGAATTCATGTCTAGTTTACTAAATATCATTGGCATGTCAGACAGAATTCATGTCTAGTTTACGAAATATCACTGGCATGACAGACAGAATTCATGTCTAGTTTACTAAATATCACTGGCATGTCAGACAGAATTCATGTCTAGTTTACTAATATCACTGGCATGTCAGACAGAATTCATGTCTAGTTTACTACATGTCACTGGCATGTCAGACAGAATCCATGTCTAGTTTACTAAATATCATTGGCATGTCAGACAGAATTCATGTCTAGTTTACGAAATATCACTGGCATGACAGACAGAATTCATGTCTAGTTTACTACATGTCAGATAATTAATTTCAACACCATGCAGAAAGCACCTCAGGCTCAGCTCAGGATGGTGATTGTAATGTAACGTGGTGAAGTAGTAGTCTGCCTGCCTCTCGTGCAGGTATTTGTATATGACCTTCAGTGTGTAGTGCTGTGCCCTTCAGGTATTAATGGAATGAGATTCTGTCAGCATGAGTCCCAAATGTCAACCTATTTTCAATTTATTCAACCTTATTCAACCTTCATTCAACCTTTAATCAACCTTTATTAACCTTCATTCAACCTTCATTCAACCTTCATTCAACCTTCATTCAACCTTTATTCAACCTTCATTCAACCTTTATTTCTACCTTTAACCTTTATTCAACCTTCGTTCAACCTTCATTCAACCTTTATTCAAACTTTATTAACCTTCATTCAACCTTTATTCAAACTTTATTAACCTTAATTCAACCTTCATTCAACCTTTATTTCTACCTTTAACCTTTATTCAACCGTCATTCAACCTTCATTCAACCTTCATTCAACCTTCATTCAACCTTTATTCAACCTTCATTCAACCTTTATTCAACCTTCATTCAACCTTTATTCAACCTTCATTCAACCTTTGTTCAAACTTTATTAACCTTCATTCAACCTTCATTCAACCTTCATTCAACCTTTATTCAACCTTCATTCAACCTTTGTTCAAACTTTATTAACCTTCATTCAACCTTCATTCAACCTTCATTCAACCTTTATTCAAACTTTATTAACCTTCATTCAACCTTCATTCAACCTTTATTCAAACTGTATTAACCTTAATTCAACCTTCCTTCAACCTTTATTTCTACCTTTAACCTTTATTCAACCGTTATTCAACCTTCATTCAATCTTTATTCAACCTTTCATTTTACCTTTAACCTTTATTCAACCATTATGCAACCTTTATTAACCTCCCTTCAACATTTATTCAACCATTATTCAACATTGATTCAACCTTTATTAACCTCCCTTCCACATTTATTCAATCATTATTCAACCATTATTCAACCTTTATTCAACCATTATTCAACCATTATTCAACCTTTATTCAACCATTATTCAACATGTATTCAACCTTTATTTAACTAGGGAAGTCAGTAAAGAACAAATTAATATTTTCAATGACGGCCTACCCAGGACAAACCCTAACACGGATGTTATTCCTACCCCGGACAAACCCTAACACGAATGACGTTGGACCAATTGTGCTCCGCTCCCAATCACAGCCGATTGTGATACAGGCCAGGATCGAACCAGGGTCTGTAGTGACGCCTACTAGCACTGAGATGCAGTGCATTAGACCGCTGCTCCACTCGGGATCCCTATTCCTTATAAAGAGCACGGTTTTTTAATCAGAGCACTAGTCAAAGGTAATGTACTATACAGTATACTAGTATATACAGTGCCTTGCGAAAGTATTCGGCCCCCTTGAACTTTGCGACCTTTTGCCACATTTCAGGCTTCAAACATAAAGATATAAAACTGTATTTTTTTGTGAAGAATCAACAACAAGTGGGACACAATCATGAAGTGGAACGACATTTATTGGATATTTCAAACTTTTTTAACTAATCAAAAACTGAAAAATTGGGCGTGCAAAATTATTCAGCCCCCTTAAGTTAATACTTTGTAGCGCCACCTTTTGCAGCGATTACAGCTGTAAGTCGCTTGGGGTATGTCTCTATCAGTTTTGAGAGACTGAAATTTTTCCCCATTCCTCCTTGCAAAACAGCTTAGTGAGGTTGGATGGAGAGCATTTGTGAACAGCAGTTTTCAGGTCTTTCCACAGATTCTCGATTGGATTCAGGTCTGGACTTTGACTTGGCCATTCTAACACCTGGATATGTTTATTTTTGAACCATTCCATTGTAGATTTTGCTTTATGTTTTGGATCATTGTCTTGTTGGAAGACAAATCTTTGTCCCAGTCTCAGGTCTTTTGCAGACTCCATCAGGTTTTCTTCCAGAATGGTCCTGTATTTGGCTCCATCCATCTTCCCATCAATTTTAACCATCTTCCCTGTCCCTGCTGAAGAAAAGCAGGCCCAAACCATGATGCTGCCACCACCATGTTTGACAGTGGGGATGGTGTGTTCAGCTGTGTTGCTTTTACGCCAAACATAACGTTTTGCATTGTTGCTAAAAAGTTCAATTTTGGTTTCATCTGACCAGAGCACCTCCTTCCACATGTTTGGTGTGTCTCCCAGGTGGCTTGTGGCAAACTTTAAACAACACTTTTTATGGATATCTTTAAGAAATGGCTTTCTTCTTGCCACTCTTCCATAAAGGCCAGATTTGTGCAATATACGACTGATTGTTGTTCTATGGACAGAGTCTCCCACCTCAGCTGTAGATCTCTGCAGTTCATCCAGAGTGATCATGGGCCTCTTGGCTGCATCTCTGATCAGTCTTCTCCTTGTATGAGCTGAAAGTTTAGAGGGACGGCCAGGTCTTGGTAGATTTGCAGTGGTCTGATACTCCTTCCATTTCAATATTATCGCTTGCACAGTGCTCCTTGGGATGTTTAAAGCTTGGGAAATCTTTTTGTATCCAAATCCGGCTTTAGATTTCTTCACAACAGTATCTCGGACCTGCCTGGTGTGTTCCTTGTTCTTCATGATGCTCTCTGCGCTTTTAACGGACCTCTGAGACTATCACAGTGCAGGTGCATTTATACGGAGACTTGATTACACACAGGTGGATTGTATTTATCATCATTAGTCATTTAGGTCAACATTGGATCATTCAGAGATCCTCACTGAACTTCTGGAGAGAGTTTGCTGCACTGAAAGTAAAGGGGCTGAATAATTTTGCACGCCCAATTTTTCAGTTTTTGATTTGTTAAAAAAGTTTGAAATATCCAATAAATGTCGTTCCACTTCATGATTGTGTCCCACTTGTTGTTGATTCTTCACAACAAAAAACAGTTTTATATCTTTATGTTTGAAGCCTGAAATGTGGCAAAAGGTCGCAAAGTTCAAGGGGGCCGAATACTTTCGCAAGGCACTGTTATTCCTAGTAGCCTACCTAGTTCAACAGTTATTCCTAGTAGCCTACCTAGTTCAACAGTTATTCCTAGTAGCCTATCTAGTTCAACAGTTATTCCTAGTAGCCTACATAGTCCAACAGTTATTCCTAGAAGTCTACCTAGTTCAACCGTATTCCTAGACTCTACCTAGTTCAACAGTTATTCCTAGTAGCCTACCTAGTTCAACAGTTATTCCTAGTAGCCTAAGTTACCTAGTTCAGCAGTTATTCCTAGCAGCCTACCTAGTTCCACAGTTATTCCTAGAAGTCTACCTAGTTCAACAGTTATTCCTAGACTCTACCTAGTTCAACAGTTATTCCTAGTAGGCTAAGTTACCTAGTTCAACTGTTATTCCTAGTAGCCTACCTAGTTCCACAGTTATTCCTAGAAGTCTACCTAGTTCAACAGTTATTCCTAGTAGCCTAAGTTACCTCGTTCCACAGTTATTCCTAGTAGCCTAAGTTACCTAGTTCAGCAGTTATTCCTAGTAGCCTACCTAGTTCAACAGTTATTCCTAGTATCCTACCTAGTTCAACAGTTATTCCTAGTAGCCTACCTAGTTCAATAGTTATTCCTAGTAGCCTACATAGTTCAACAGTTATTCATAGTAGCCTACCTAGTTCAACAGTTATTCCTAGTAGCCTAAGTTACCTAGTTCAACAGTTATTCCTAGTAGCCTACCTAGTTCCACAGTTATTCCTAGAAGTCTACCTAGTTCAACAGTTATTTCTAGACCCTACCTAGTTCAACAGTTATTCCTAGTAGCCTAAGTTACCTCATTCCACAGTTTTTCCTAGTAGCCTACCTAGTTCAACAGTTATTCCTAGTAGCCTACGTTACCTAGTTCAACAGTTATTCCTAGTAGCCTAAGTTACCTAGTTCAGCAGTTAGTCCTAGTAGCCTACCTAGTTCGACAGTTATCCCTAGTAGTCTAAGTTACCTAATTCAACAGTTATTCCTAGTAGCCTACCTAATTCAACAGTTATTCCTAGTAGCCTACCTAGTTCAGCAGTTATTCCTTGAAGCCTAAGTTACCTAGTTCTACAGTTATTCCTAGTAGCCTACCTAGTTCAACAGTTATTCCTAGTAGCCTACCTAGTTAAACAGTTATTCCTAGTAGCCTAAGTTACCTAGTTCAACAGTTATTCCTAGTAGCCTAAGTTACATAGTTCAACAGTTATTCCTAGTAGCGTACCTAGTTCAACAGTTATTCCTAGTAGCCTACCTAGTTCCACAGTTATTCCTAGAAGTCTACCTAGTTCAACAGTTATTTCTAGACCCTACCTAGTTCAACAGTTATTCCTAGTAGCCTAAGTTACCTCGTTCCACAGTTATTCCTAGTAGCCTACCTAGTTCAACAGTTATTCCTAGTAGCCTACGTTACCTAGTTCAACAGTTATTCCTAGTAGCCTAAGTTACCTAGTTCAACAGTTATTCCTAGTATCCTACCTAGTTCAACAGTTATTCCTAGTAGCCTACCTAGTTCAACAGTTATTCCTAGTAGCCTACCTAGTTCAACAGTTATTCCTAGAAGCTTAAGTTACCTAGTTCAACAATTATTCCTAGTAGCCTACCTAGTTCAACAGTTATTCCTAGTAGCCTACCTAGTTAAACAGTTATTCCTAGTAGCCTAAGTTACCTAGTTCAACAGTTATTCCTAGTAGCCTAAGTTACATAGTTCAACAGTTATTCCTAGCAGCGTACCTAGTTCAACAGTTATTCCTAGTAGCCTACCTAGTTCCACAGTTATTCCTAGAAGTCTACCTAGTTCAACAGTTATTTCTAGACCCTACCTAGTTCAACAGTTATTCCTAGTAGCCTAAGTTACCTCGTTCCACAGTTATTCCTAGTAGCCTACCTAGTTCAACAGTTATTCCTAGTAGCCTACGTTACCTAGTTCAACAATTATTCCTAGTAGCCTAAGTTACCTAGTTCAACAGTTATTCCTAGTAGCCTACCTAGTTCAACAGTTATTCCTAGTAGCCTACCTAATTCAACAGTTATTCCTAGTAACCTAAATTACCTAGTTCAACAGTTATTCCTAGACCCTACCTAGTTCAACAGTTATTCCTAGTAGGCTAAGTTACCTAGTTCAACAATTATTCCTAGTAGCCTAAGTTACCTAGTTCAGCAGTTAGTCCTAGTAGCCTACCTAGTTCAACAGTTATCCCTAGTAGCCTAAGTTACCTAATTCAACAGTTATTCCTAGTAGCCTACCTAATTCAACAGTTATTCCTAGTAGCCTACCTAGTTCAACAGTTATTCCTAGAAGCCTAAGTTACCTAGTTCAACAGTTATTCCTAGTAGCCTACCTAGTTCAACAGTTATTCCTAGTAGCCTACCTAGTTCAACAGTTATTCCTAGTAACCTAAATTACGTAGTTCAGCAGTTATTTCTAGTAGCCTAAGTTACCTAGTTCAACAGTTATTCCTAGTAGCCTAAGTTTCCTAGTTGAACAGTTATTCCTAGTAGCCTACCTAGTTCAACAGTTATTCCTAGACCCTACCTAGTTCAACAGTTATTCCTAGTTTCCTAAGTTACCTAGTTCAACAGTTATTCCTAGTAGCCTAAGTTAACTAGTTCAGCAGTTAGTCCTAGTAGCCTACCTAGTTCAACAGTTATCCCTAGTAGCTTAAATTACCTAGTTCAACAGTTATTCCTAGAAGCCTAAGTTACCTAGTTCAACAGTTATTCCTAGTAGCCTAAGTTTCCTAGTTCAGCAGGTATTCCTAGTAGCCTACCTAGTTCAACAGTTATTCCTAGTAGCCTAAGTTACCTAGTTCAACAGTTATTCCTAGTAGCCTAAGTTACATAGTTCAACAGTTATTCCTAGTAGCCTAAGTTACCTAGTTCAACAGTTATTCCTAGAAGCCTAAGTTACCTAGTTCTACAGTTATTCCTAGTAGCCTACCTAGTTCAACAGTTATTCCTAGTAGCCTACCTAGTTCAACAGTTATTCCTAGACCCTACCTAGTTCAACAGTTATTCCTAGTAGCCTAAATTACCTAGTTCAGCAGTTAGTCCTAGTAGCCTACCTAGTTCAACAGTTATCCCTAGTAGCCTAAATTACCTAGTTCAATAGTTATTCCTAGTAGCCTAAGTTACCTAATTCAACAGTTATTCCTAGTAGCCTACCTAATTCAACAGTTATTCCTAGTAGCCTACCTAGTTCAACAGTTATTCCTAGAAGCCTAAGTTACCTAGTTCAACTGTTATTCCTAGTAGCCTACCTAGTTCCACAGTTATTCCTAGAAGTCTACCTAGTTCAACAGTTATTCCTAGAAGCCTAAGTTACCTAGTTCAACTGTTATTCCTAGTAGCCTACCTAGTTCCACAGTTATTCCTAGAAGTCTACCTAGTTCAACAGTTATTCCTAGACCCTACCTAGTTCAACAGTTATTCCTAGTAGCCTAAGTTACCCCGTTCCACAGTTTTTCCTAGTAGCCTACCTAGTTCAACAATTATTCCTAGTAGCCTACGTTACCTAGTTCAACAGTTATTCCTAGTAGCCTACCTAGTTCAACAGTTATTCCTAGTAGCCTACCTTACCTAGTTCAACAATTATTCCTAGTAGCCTACCTAGTTCAGCAATTTTTTGTCTTTGATTATTTATTTGTATTTCTTTTTTCAATCTAATCTAAACTCTTTGACCTACGGTTCTATATTTTTGGAATGAATTTAACCCAGATTGGATTGGATGTTATTTGCTCTGCCCAACACTTTCAATAAACTTGTGCTGTACAGGCATACATGGGTGTGTCCTGTGGCTGGCTACTGTACTGATGAGAAATTGTGTGTGTGATTAATTTCATCATCAGAGAGAGAGAGAGAGAGAGAGAGAGAGAGAGAGAGAGAGAGAGAGAGAGAGACAGAGACAGAGACAGAGACAGAGACAGAGAGAGAGATTAGGAAAGGGAAAGGTTTGGGTTAAATGTGGAAGACACATTTCAGTTGAATGCATTCAGTTGTACAATTGACTAGGTATCATTACACCTGCTGCCTGTCATAGAGGAGAAATTCCATCTTGGATGTGGACTCGATCAATGGTTAAATATTG
Source organism: Oncorhynchus clarkii lewisi (assembly GCF_045791955.1). NCBI lineage: Eukaryota > Metazoa > Chordata > Actinopteri > Salmoniformes > Salmonidae > Oncorhynchus > Oncorhynchus clarkii. The sequence goes on from NC_092155.1 coordinate 77,991,433, forward strand.
ACTATGAGAAAACGAAATCCATTAAATGTTTTTGAAAATTGTAGTCATATCATCAAAGACCAAAAAAAAAGCCTTCATCTTTTAGTGATTAATTTGTATGCTACTTATGATATTCATATTATTTATAAAGTGTTAATAAGGAAGGTAATAACAGCAATTTGTTACAACAACATTGGGTTTACAAATCGGCTGACTTTATCTAAGCACAGAATTTTCTGTCGTCATGTAATTTAACCTTCTGCCGCCGAGCGCGTCCCTGCCTTTAATAAGTTTCTAGGCTGCCATCCCCTTTAAAGGACTACATTTTTTCTTTAATCCTGAATTGATGGCTTAAATACGGAGACAGATAGTGAACAGAGAAAGCCCAGTGAGATTAATGTGAAAGGATTTGCAATATATTTCTTATTTTTAAAAGAATCAACACTAGGCTTTTAAAATCACCAGAAGTCGACGGATTCTCCTTTTGTATACTACTACTGTTTCATTCAAACGGTTGCTAATTGATCTGACGTTACTATGGAAATCCCTTTGGAATGAAGCTGAAACCCCATTGAAAATGTAAACAAGTTCGCGTGTATTTATTTTTAATATTTAAACATGTAAACTTGGAGAGATTTCTATTGGGATATAAACGTGGAATAAACAGTGAAAAAAGTGAACTCCTGTCTGAGGATAATGCATTTCTCTGCGATCAGCTGAAGGCAACAATCCCCGACATGTATGAGGACAATCGCAAAAGTAAGAATATTGTCATCAATAATTCACTGTTTACATCTTAAGTTCAATTTAATACAGAACATTTTATGTATATTTTTCATTTTGAATTATTTATTTTCTATCCAATTTTTTGCTTCTTTCGTAGTACCTATTTTTAGACTTAATAAACGGATATCTACAGAAGCGCAACTTTATGGGACATTATTTATTTTTGTCGATTCAGTGTCGATCGGAAGTCATCATTTTCTATAGCTATTGCTTCTAAATTCAGATTACAACTATGGATTAATGAGAGTAGAGAAAAACGGCAGACCTACATTTCGTTACGCGTCACCTTTCGGCAGATGTGGACAGCTGTTTCTCTCACATACGTTCGTGGCCTGCATTTCTCCCGTTGACATTGACAGAACCTAACCAACTCAAATCTCTATGCCGTGTAACTAAAACTAAAACTAAAACATTAAGGCTATAGTTTTTTTTTTAAACCTACAAGTTGTGACAAGGGACAGTAGCCTAAATCCGTTAATGATTTACTCAAAAAAAAATGAAAAAAAGTGAGACATTTGACAGTTATTTTGTCAATGACCTTATTGATGGATGCATATTCTTGTACATTTTACCACACAGACACAGTGCAATATAGTCCGTTTCAGTATCTTCTTTTGATGGTTCACTTCAATGACTGTATTTGTTCTCTTTCTGAATGTGCATTGGCGCAAATCTAATGTGACAACAGTTAAAAAGTACAGAAAATAATGGTGAGTACTTCATCCATCCTCAAGGGGATAATTAATATGTGCTTATTGTTGTGTGATGCAGTGAACATTGACATATCGGCACCTGGTTGTAAATGCCACGTTTCCTCTTACAGTCATAATTTCTCTGCATTTCATTCACTAAACACCACCCTGGTATCCAATAACCAAACCGTGTCCAATAACGTATACAATAACCTCTTTACATTCATTCCGTACGCAGTTTTAAAATACGGTAATAAACAGTAGTACGCATCGTAGTCCCGAGGACACTAAAGTGGTTGCACATGTTAGCGTGTCCTCTAGCGCTGCACACCTGATTCCACTTATCAAAGATTTTGTTAGTGTGTAGTGCTGGTGGGTCCCCAGGACCAGGATTAAGAAACCGTTTCAAATACACTGCAGCAGCCCATCTTGTGGTTGCTCTCATGCAGAACCGAACTGAACTCCAGGCTTCATAATGGCCATCTTTGTCTCTCTGTTGGTTGACATCATTATGATTATTATTTATTTTTATTATTTTTACCAATTCTGTTTCAGGACACAGAAATATCTCTCCTTTCAAAGGAGCAGGGCCAATTATTTGACAGACTTTTAAGGATATCCTTCATGACGAGATGTAGGCTGTGGCTAGCAGCACAGTTGTTCTGAAAAAAATGAAAACATACATTTAACATTATAATTATGGCCACTTAAGATGTGGATTAAACAGGGTCAGGGTTATGTCTTCAACAGGGTTAGGGTTATGTCTTCAACAGGGTTAGGGTTATGTCTTCGACAGGGTTAGGGTTATGGCTTCAACAGGGTTAGGGTTATGTCTTCAACAGGGTTAGGGTTATGTCTTCAACAGGGTTAGGGTTATGTCTTCAACAGGGTTAGGGTTATGTCTTCAATAGGGTCAGGGTTATGTCTTCAACAGGGTTAGGGTTATGTCTTCAACAGGGTCAGGGTTATGTCTTCAACAGGGTTAGGGTTATGTCTTCAACAGGGTTAGGGTTATGTCTTCAACAGGGTCAGGGTTATGTCTTCAACAGGGTTAGGGTTATGTCTTCAACAGGGTTAGGGTTATGTCTTCAACAGGGTTAGGGTTAGGGTTATGTCTTCAACAGGGTTAGGGTTATGTCTTCAACAGGGTTAGGGTTATGTCTTCAACAGGGTTAGGGTTATGTCTTCAACAGGGTTAGGGTTAGGTCATCAACAGTGTTAGGGTTATGTCTTCAACAGGGTTAGGGTTATGTCTTCAACAGGGTTAGGGTTATGTCTTCAACAGGGTTTGGGATATGTCTTCAACAGGGTTAGGGTTATGTCTTCAACAGGGTTAGGGTTATGTCTTCAACAGGGTTATGGTTATGGCTTCAACAGGGATAGGGTTATGTCTTCGACAGGGATAGGGTTATGTCTTCGACAGGGTTAGGGTTATGGCTTCAACAGGGTTAGGGTTATGTCTTCATCAGGGTTAGGGTTATGTCATCAACAGGGTTAGGGTTATGTCTTCAACAGGGTTAGGGTTAGGGTTATGTCTTCAACAGGGTTAGGGTTATGTCTTCAACAGAGTTAGGGTTATGTCTTCAACAGGGTTAGGGTTATGTCTTCAACAGGGTTAGGGTTAGGTCATCAACAGTGTTAGGGTTATGTCTTCAACAGGGTTAGGGTTATGTCTTCAACAGGGTTAGGGTTATGTCTTCAACAGGGTTTGGGATATGTCTTCAACAGGGTTAGGGTTATGTCTTCAACAGGGTTAGGGTTATGTCTTCAACAGGGTTATGGTTATGGCTTCAACAGGGATAGGGTTATGTCTTCGACAGGGATAGGGTTATGTCTTCGACAGGGTTAGGGTTATGGCTTCAACAGGGTTAGGGTTATGTCTTCAACAGGGTTAGGGTTATGTCTTCAACCATGGTTATGGTTATGTCTTCATCGGGGTTAGGGTTATGTCATCAACAGGGTTAGGGTTATGTCTTCAACAGGGTTAGGGTTATGTCTTCAACAGGGTTATGGTTATGTTTTCAACAGGGTTTTGGTTAGGGTCATGTCTTCAACAGGGTTAGGCCATGTCTTCAACAGGGTTATGGTTATGTATTCAACAGGGTTAGGGTTATGTCTTCAACTAAATTAGGGTTATGTTTTCATGAGGGTTAGGGTTATGTCTTGAAAGTCTTCCTCTGATTTGTCATCCAAAGGGTCCCACTATAACATGTAGTGTCGTTTTGATAAAATCCTTCTTTATATCCCAAAAAGTCTGTTTATAGTTGGCGCCATCGATTTGAGTAATCCACTCGTTCAACCTGCAGAGAAAGGAATCCATAAAGCTACCGCTAAACTTTGTTAAAACAAGTCAAAATATGTTTCTATATAATCCTCAGGTACCCTAAAATGTAATTAAACTATAATATTTCATATGGAAAGAAATATGGTCAAAAGGAAAACAATATTAGGAGGTCTGTGTCCTCTTCGTCGCGCACGCATACACTAATTTCCAAGTCTGTGTCCCTGTACTAAAAATCATTATTCTTCCTCGTTTTGGAAGAAACAAGCCTGAAACCTTGAACAGAGACTACTGACTCCCAGTGGAAGCCATTGGAATTGCACACTGGGAGCTAGATTTAATGATTTCTCGAAATGTTCCATTGGAAGAGCATGGGCTCTCTCCCCAAAAAATTCTGGTTGGTTTTTCTTTGGATTCTCTCCTACCATATCTATTGTGTTATAGGCTCTTACATTATTTTAACATTTCTACAAACTTCAGTGTGTTTTCTTTCCAATGGTACCAATTATATGCATATCCTGGCTTCAGGGCCTGAGCAACAGGCAGTTTACTTTGGGCACGTAAGTCAGGCGGAAATTTAGAAAAATAGACCCTAGCCTGAAGAAGTTTTTATGTTGCTGGACTCCAGGAAGAGTAGCTGCTGCCTTGGAAGGAACTCATGGGGATCCATAATAAACCCCAGGAAGAGTATCTGCTGCCTTGGAAGGAACTCATGGGGATCCATAATAAACCCCAGGAAGAGTAGCTGCTGCCTTGGCAGGAACTAATGGGGATCCATAATAAAACCCAGGAAGAGTATCTGCTGCCTTGGAAGGAACTCATGGGGATCCTTAAGAAACCCCAGGAAGAGTAGCTGCTGCCTTGGCAGGAACTCATGGGGATCAATAATAACCCCCAGGAAGAGTAGCTGCTGCCTTGGCAGGAACTAATGGGGATCCATAATAAACCCCAGGAAGAGTAGCTGCTTCCTTGGCAGGAACTAATGGGGATCCATACTAAACCCCAGGAAGAGTAGCTGCTGCCTTGGCAGGAAGGGTTAATATCCTTAATACATACGAATAGAGCTGTAGCTAAGGCCCTGTTCCTGTGTGACAGCTAAAACATACTGTGTAGCACCAGGAGCATCAACTCTGACATCCTTCCTATGAACAGAGTTAATATCTTCCAAAACGAGCGGCGAATTACCATTGAAACGACCTCCCTATCAGTCTTGAGTACTTAACCTAATACCGATTGAACTTTTTACAGGAGTTTCTCCCACTGCTTTTGGCTCAATTTAATGCTCCTTGACGGGTTTTACTGAGAACAGTGTTATCAACGTCTGTTAGGATTCCCTCAATCTCACTGCAGCCCAGGAACATCATGATAAAAAATATGATTCATATAAGCTATTAGTGCATGTTCCACTCTCCCTCCCTCACACACTCTGACTCTCTCTCTCCCTCCCTCACGCACACTGACTCTCTCTCTCTCCCTCCCTCACGCACTTTGACTCTCTCCCTCCCTCACACACTCTGACTCTCTCTCTTCTCTCTGCTCCTTTCTGCTCCTCTCTGCTCCTCTCTGCTTCTCTCTGCTCCTCTCTTCTCTCTGCTCCTCTCTTCTCTCTGTCCCTCTCTGTCCCTCTCTGCTCCTCTCTGTCCCTCTCTGCTCCTCTCTGTCCCTCTCTGCTCCTCTCTGTTCCTCTCTGCTCCTCTGTGCTTCTCTCTGCTCCTCTGTGCTTCTCTCTGCTCCTCTCTGCTCCTCTCTGTTCTCTCTGCTCCTCTCTGTCCCTCTCTGCTCCTCTCTATCCCTCTCTGCTCCTCTCTGTCCCTCTCTGCTCCTCTCTGCTCCTCTCTGTCCGTATCTGCTCCTCTCTGCTCCTCTCTGCTCCTCTCTGCTCTCTGCTCCTCTCTTCTCTCTGCTCTTTGTTCCTCTCTGCTCCTCTCTGCTCCTCTCTGCTCCTCTCTGTCCCTCTCTGTCCCTCTCTGCTCCTCTCTGCTCCTCTCTTCTCTCTGCTCCTCTTTGTTCCTTTCTGCTCTTCTCTGCTCTTTGCTCCTCTCTGCTCTCTGCACCTCTCTTCTCTCTGCTCCTCTCTGTTCCTCTCTGCTCCTCTCTGCTCCTCTCTGTTCCTCTCTGCTCCTCTCTGCTCTCTGCTCCTCTCTGTTCCTCTCTGCTCCTCTCTTCTCTCTGCTCCTCTCTGTTCCTCTCTGCTCCTCTCTGCTCCTCTCTGCTCCTCTCTGCTCTCTGCTCCTCTCTGTTCCTCTCTGCTCCTCTCTGCTCTCTGCTCCTCTCTTCTCTCTGCTCTGCTCTGCTTCGGCTCCGGAGAAATAGGTCACAGCTGTTCTCTACAATATGGTTGTTTTCACCTATTAACTACTCTGTATTACCATTCTAACCCTGCTTATAGCCTTGCTTACTGTGGAGTCTCATGCATTGAACGACACACCATCATTCAGAGCATACAAATGTATTTATCTATGTGAGTTCTTCAAGTTGTCAAGATTCAGCAAGCTGCTGTAAGATATTATGTGATCCGTCTTGTCTTGATTTCAATGTAACGTCTACCAAAGCTCTTATAAAAAATGACTGGACTGATACAAACTCATCACAATAATATATTTTAAAATCTAAATTCTTCAGTTGTCCACTGACTGAACATGAACAAGACACACTTAAACAAAATGTGTTTTTTAAGGGTTAGGGATGGGGTTAGGTTTAAGGTTGAGGTGGGGGATGGGGTTAGGTTTAAGGTTGAGGTGGGGGATGGGGTTAGGTTTAAGGTTGAGGTGGGGGATGGGGTTAGGTTTAAGGTTGAGGTGGGGGATGGGGTTAGGTTTAGGGTTGAGGTGGGGGATGGGGTTAGGTTTAAGGTTGAGGTGGGGGATGGGGTTAGGTTTAAGGTTGAGGTGGGGGATGGGGTTAGGTTTAAGGTTGAGGTGGGGGATTGGGTTAGGTTTAAGGTTGAGGTGGGGGATAGGGTTAGGTTTAAGGTTGAGGTGGGGGATGGGGTTAGGGTTAGGGTTGAGGTGGGGGATGGGGTTAGGTTTAAGGTTGAGGTGGGGGATGGGGTTAGGTTTAAGGTTGAGGTGGGGGATGGGGTTAGGGTTAGGGTTGAGGTGGGGGATGGGGTTAGGTTTAAGGTTGAGGTGGGGGATGGGGTTAGGTTTAAGGTTGAGGTGGGGGATGGGGTTAGGTTTAAGGTTGAGGTGGGGGATGGGGTTAGGTTTAAGGTTGAGGTGGGGGATGGGGTTAGGTTTAAGGTTGAGGTGGGGGATTGGGTTAGGTTTAAGGTTGAGGTGGGGGATGGGGTTAGGTTTAAGGTTGAGGTGGGGGATGGGGTTAGGGTTAGGGTTGAGGTGGGGGATGGGGTTAGGTTTAAGGTTGAGGTGGGGGATGGGGTTAGGTTTAAGGTTGAGGTGGGGGATAGGGTTAGGTTTAAGGTTGAGGTGGGGGATAGGGTTATGTTTAAGGTTGAGGTGGGGGATAGGGTTAGGTTTAAGGTTGAGGTGGGGGATAGGGTTAGGTTTAAGGTTGAGGTGGGGGATAGGGTTAGGTTTAAGGTTGAGTTGGGGGATAGGGTTAGCTTTAAGGTTGAGGTGGGGGATAGGGTTAGGTTTAAGGTTGAGGTGGGGGATAGGGTTAGGTTTAAGGTTGAGGTGGGGGATAGGGTTAGGTTTAAGGTTGAGGTGGGGGATAGGGTTAGGTTTAAGGTTGAGGTGGGGGATGGGGTTAACTGGGTTTTACGGTTTTCAGTGGATTTAGAAACACAAACACAGAACAGAGAGGAACATGGTACTATTGATTTATTAACTCTTTACATTGGACTATCTCTACTGGGAGTAACCTAACCCATGAAGGAGTCAAGTTCTCCTGACATTGGTCTAACTCTCTCCTCTTCCTTCTCTTCCTCCTCTTCCTCAGACAATGGCCGGAACGGGTACACCAACACAGACGAAGGAGAAGAGGGTGGAGGAGAGGGAGAAGAGGGAGAAGAGGAGGAGGAGGAGGAGGAGGAGGAGGAGGAGGGAGGAGAGGGGGATGAGGGAGGGGAGAAGAAAGGAGACGCGGAGTGGACGGAGGACGGTATGGCCGACAACGGAGGAGTGAAGATGACGAGGACGGACACACTCCACTCTACAACCAGTTCCACGGGGACCCAGAGGAAGAAGAGCCATCATAATAAGAAAGTGGTACAGGGTTCTGACAAGGTCCAGAGAGCGCCCAGAGCCCTTTACTGCCTCAAGCTCAACAACCCCATACGCAGGGCCGCGCTCTCCATCGTAGAGTGGAAGTATCCTTTACCTACTAAGATTGGTTTGCAGTAGCACTTGGAACAGCTGATTGGTTTGCAGTATCACTTGGAACAGCTGATTGGTTTGCAGTAGCACTTGGAACAGCTGATTGGTTTGCAGTAGCACTTGGAACAGCTGATTGGTTTGCAGTAGCACTTGGAACAGCTGATGTATCTACAGCACCTCCTACTGGAGAGTTGATCTATCTACAGCACCTCCTACTGGAGAGTTGATCTATCTACAGCACTTCCTACTGGAGAGTTGATCTATCTACAGCACCTCCTACTGGAGAGTTGATCTATCTACAGCACCTCCTACTGGAGAGTTGATGAATTTACAGCACCTCCTACTGGAGAGTTGATCTATCTACAGCACCTCCTACTGGAGAGTTGATGTATTTACAGCACCTCCTACTGGAGAGTTGATGTATTTACAGCACCTCCTACTGTAGAGTTGATGTATCTCCAGCTCCTCCTACTGGAGAGTTGATGTATCTACATCACCTCCTACTGGAGAGTTGATGTATTTACAGCACCTCCTACTTGAGAGTTGATGTATTTACAGCACCTCCTACTGGAGAGTTGATCTATCTCCAGCTCCTCCTACTGGAGAGTTGATGTATCTACAGCACCTCCTACTGGAGAGTTGATCTATCTACAGCACCTCCTACTGGAGAGTTGATCTATCTACAGCACCTCCTACTGGAGAGTTGATGTATCTACAGCACCTACTACTGGAGAGTTGATCTATCTCCAGCTCCTCCTACTGGAGAGTTGATCTATCTATAGCACCTCCTACTGGAGAGTTGATGTATTTACAGCACCTCCTACTGGAGAGTTGATGTATCTACAGCACCTTCTACTGAAGAGTTGATGTATCTACAGCACCTCCTACTGGAGAGTTGATGTATCTACAGCTATCCCTTTGGTCTCCAATCCAGGGTTTTAACTAAGCCCAGTTTAGCTATGAGTTTTGTCACTGACTATTACCAATGTGCTATTGTGAAAATTATTATTGAGATATCTCTACTTAGATCCGCTGTTGATATCGAATTCATTCCATAGTGTAGGTTCAATAGAGCAAATGAAATGTAACCATAATCTATATATCATATATCATTAATGATACTATTTAGGCCTCTAAAGCATTTGCAAAGTTATCAACAACTATTGTTTCAATTCAACCCAGAGTTCAACTAAAAATAGACAATACATTTAGGCCTAGGGTTTAAAGCTCTGGATGATTTCAAATGAAAAGTTAAAGAATAGGATAACATCAAATCAAACTTCATTTAAAATGCATTTAAAGTTTAGATTAAATTAGATTTAGTCACATTTTTAAATGTCGATTTTTGGTTGAGATGGAGATGTGAATCCAACATATACATTGTTCCTTTTTAGACAAACTAGATGTTGAATTGCGTTTGGTTGTCAAGGCAACCAAATATTAACATTTTGAAGGAGATGTTCTGATTGGAGAGTTCCGTCTGTGCCACTGACTTAGTCTGGATCTAATTCCAGTTGAATAATACAAATGAATGATTAATACAAACAAATAATTGATTTGTTGGATTTTACGTTCCATCTCAACCAAAAAAATCGAAGTTAAAGAATAGGACTTAATCAAACTTGAAATAAAGTCTGATTTGATGCAGCTAAACCAAAAATCAGACTTTTTTTCCCATTGGAATTTGGTTGTGCTTTTAGATGGTTGTATAACGATAAAGGGCCCAGATGCAGCTGGGAGGCAGATGGTTCTAGTCCATGATATTTATTACAAACAAAGAGGCGAGAGACAGTTCGTGGACAGGCAAAATATCAAAAAACCAGGTCAGAGTCCAGGCGGAACAGAGTGGCAGGCAGGCTCGAGGTCAGGGCAGGCTGAATGGTCAGGTTGGCGGACTCAGTGTCAGGGAAGGCTAAGGTCAGAACCGGGAGGACTAGAAAAACACAGAATAGGATAAACAGGAGCACGGAAAAACACACTGGTTGACTTGACAAAACAAGACGAACTGGCAACAGACAAACAGAGGACACAGGTATAAATACACTGGGGATAATGGGGAAGATGGGCGACACCTGGAGGGGGGTGGAGACAAGCACAAAGACAGGTGAAACAGATCAGGGTGTGACAGGCTGAAAGCATAGTGATAAACATTAGATATTCAACAATCCTTTGGCTGTTTTTTTGAGTGGGTGAATAAAGGTTGATCAACGTTTCAACCAAATATTACCCACATTTTCACATTGCAATTATTACCAGTGGGAAAACATTGACACTCACTAGAGCTAACTTACTTAACAGACACACAATACACAGAAAAGTAGACCCAACCTGGTCTCAGAGCATTTTGTATTATTCTGTACGTAAAACTGAGACACTCCATGTAGTATGATATGTTACGTTTCGTATGGTATGTATTAATTTGTGGATGTCCATTATCCATTTTGTATGTTCCAATTTGTCGTGGCTAATGTTAGCTATGGGTGGCTAGGTGGCTAACAGTAACATTAGCTAGCTGGCTAACGCTAGCTTGTCTAGGATTTAGGGGCTAATGGTTAGGGTTAGGATTAGGTTAATTGGTTAAGTTTGGGGAAGGGTTAGCTAAAACGGTTCATGTTAGTGTTTGGAGTGTTTGGAGAAGGGTTAGCTAACATGCTAATGTAACGGATGTGAAACGGCTAGCTTAGTTAGCGGTGCGCGCTAAATAGCGTTTCAATCAGTGACGTCACTTGCTCTGAGACCTTGAAGTAGTAGTTCCCCTTGCTCTGCAAGAGCCGCGGCTTTTGTGGAGCGATGGGTAACGATGCTTTGTGGGTGTCAGTTGTTTATGTGTGCAGAAGGTCCCTGGTTCGCGCCCGGGTCGGGGCGAGGGGACGGTCTAAAGTTATACTGTTACATTGATGCTGTTGACCCGGATCACTGGTTGCTGCGGAAAAGGAGGAGGTCAAAAGGGGGGTGAGTGTAACGGATGTGAAATCAATCAGTGACGTCATTTGCACTGAGACCTTGAAGTAGTAGTTCCCCTTGCTCTGCAAGAGCCGCGGCTTTTGTGGAGCGATGGGTAACGATGCTTCGAGGGTGTCAGTTATACTGTTACACTAAGTAGTTGCAAAGTAGCTAAAACGTAGTAAGTAGTTACAAAGTTGCTAATTAGCTAAAATGCTAAAGTTGTCCGTGATAAGATTCAAACAACCCTTGGGTTGCTAGGCGTTATCTACGCCCACCCATCCACCACGACCAACTACCCTTTTTTCATTCATGTCTTTAAGTAACCTTCTGTCTTATGTAACCATACCAAACATAACGTATCATACTTTACATGTACAATGTTACGTCTAGTCTATGATACCAGTCTGAGTTGCCAGGCATGTGGCATGAAGACGACCCAGATTCAAACCACTTATTATTCTAAAGGTGAGTTCTAGTTCAGTTCGAGTTAATAGAGAAGACAACTACCTGAGGGGCCGGTTGGTTAGCTAGAGAGTCAGAGGGAGAAAGAGGGAGACAGAGAGGGGCGAAAGAGAGGTGGCGAGAGAGAGATGAGAGAGAGAGAGAGGGGTGGAGAGAGAGATGAAAGCGAGTGTGGCCTTTTCTCAATTGAATTTTCTCAGCTCCTGTGTCCTTTCTCCTCCATCCTCTCTAGCCTCATTTTGAAAAAAGATAAAAGATAATTGAGGAGAGGGAATGTGTACAAAAAATGTGTTTGTATGAAATTAGACTCCTTCTTCACTTGCGCGTCATCGGGCAAATTAAGTTTACAGAGGTGGATCACTAAATAAATATCTAAAGTGGAGGAGAGATGACGGAGGAGAGAGGACGGAGGAAAGATTTTATTCCCAAATAAGAAAAGGCCTGTGTGAGAGGACAGAGAGTGATGAGGACTTTATCAGAGGTTGAGAAACACTGGTCTAGTGTATGTTGTTGTTATTGTTGTTGTTGTAGTAGTAGTAGTAGTAGTAGTAGTAGTATAATTATTGTTTTTGATGTTGTAGTATAAGGATTGTTGCTGTTGTAGTATAAACATTGTTGTGGTTGTTGTTGTAGTAGTAGTCGAAGTAGAAGTAGTAAAATTGATGTTGTTGTATTCGTATGTGTATTTAATAAGGATCCCCATTAGTTCCTGCCAAGGCAGCAGCTACTCTTCCTGGGGTTTATTATGGATCCCCATGAGTTCCTGCCAAGGCAGCAGCTACTCTTCCTGGGGTTTATTAAGGATTCCCATTAGTTCCTGCCAAGGCAGCAGCTACTCTTCCTGGGGTTTATTAAGGATCCCCATTAGTTCCTCCCAAGGCAGCAGCTACTCCTACTGGGGTTTATTAAGGATCCCCATTAGTTCCTGCCAAGGCAGCAGCTACTCCTACTGGGGTTTATTAAGGATCCCCATTAGTTCCTGCCAAGGCAGCAGCTACTCTTCCTGGGGTTCATTATGGATCCCCATTAGTTCCTGCCAAGGCAGCAGCTACTCTTCCTGGGGTTCATTATGGATCCCCATTAGTTCCTGCCAAGGCAGCAGTTACTCTTCCTGGGGTTTATTATGGATCCCCATTAGTTCCTGCCAAGGCAGCAGCTACTCTTCCTGGGGTTTATTATGGATCCCCATTAGTTCCTGCCAAGGCAGCAGTTACTCTTCCTGGGGTTTATTAAGGATCCCCATTAGCTCCTGTCAAGGCAGCAGCTACTCTTCCTGTGGGTTTATTATGGATCCCCATTAGTTCCTGCCAAGGCAGCAGCTACTCTTCCTGGGGTTTATTATGGATCCCCATTAGTTCCTGCCAAGGCAGCAGCTCCTCTTCCTGGGGTTTATTATGGATTCCCATTAGTTCATGCCAAGGCAGCAGCTCCTCTTCCTGGGGTTTATTATGGATCCCCATTAGTTCCTGCCAAGGCAGCAGTTACTCTTCCTGGGGTTTATTATGGATCCCCATTAGTTCCTGCCAAGGCAACAGCTACTCTTCCCGGTTCCAGCAACATTAAGGCCGTTATATAGAATATACAACACAGTCAGTTCAATACATATTTGGACATTCTCCAAGTTATTATTATGTTAGCTGTTTTTATATTGGAGTTGAAGTTATATAATACATATGAGCTGAGCATTGGGCAATGTAACCGAAAAGGTTGCTGGTTCAAATCCCCAAGCTGACAAGGTAAAAATGTGTCATCCTGCCCCTGAACAAGGCAGTTAACCCACTGTACCCCAGTAGGCCATCATTGTAAATAAGAATGTGTTCTTAACTGACTTGCCTAGTTAAATAAATAAATGAAAAAGCTTTAATTTGAGGGTATTTACATCCAAATCGGGTGAACAGTGTAGGAATTACAACACTTTTTATATATGCACCCCCCCCCCCCCCCACCACCTTTTTTAAGGGACCAAAAGTTATTGGACAATTGGCTAATCAGCTGTTCCATGGCCAGGTGTGTGTTATTCCCTCATTAGTTCATTTACAAGTAACTAGATAAAAGGTATAGAGTTCATTTCAAGTGTGGCATTTGCATTTGGAATCTGTTGCTGTTAACCCTGTAATATGAAGTCCAAAGGTCTGTCACTGCCAGTGAAGCAAGCCATCATTAGGCTGAAAAATCTAAATAAAAACATTAGGTGTGGCCAAATCAACTATTTGGTACGTTCTTAAAGAGAAATAAGGCACTGGAGAGCTCAGAGAACACCAAAAGGCCCGGAAGACCACGGAAAACAACTTTGGTGGAAAACAGAATAATTATTTCCCTGGTGAAGAAAAAAACACATTCACAACAGTTGTCCAGATCAAGAACACCCTCCAGGTGTATCTATGTCAACAATCAAGAGAAGACTTCACCAGAGTAAAGACAGAGGGTTTATCACAAGATGTAAACCATTGGTAAGCCTTTAAAAAAAACCAGGAAGACCAGATTAGAGTTGGCCAAAACAACATCTAAAAACAAAATACAGTTCTGGAACAACATCCTATGGACAGATGAGGCAAAGATCAACTTGTACCAGAATGATGTGAAGAGAAGAGTATGGAGAAGGGAAGTAGCTGTTCATGATCAAAAGTATACCACTTCATCTGTGAAGCATGGAGGAGGTGGTGTTATGGCGTGGACATGTATGGCTGCTAATGGAACTGGTTCCCTTGTATTTTATTGATGATGTGATTGCTGACCAAAGCAGCAGGATGCATTCTGAATGATATTATCTGCTCAGATTCAGCCAAATGCTTCAAAACTCATTGGACGGCGCTTCACAGTGCAGCTGGACAATGACCCGAAGCAATACTGCGAAAGCAACCCAATCCTTTTTTTTTTTAAGGTAAATAAGTGGAATGTTCTGCAATGGCTAAGTCCTGACCTGAATCCAATTGAGCGTGCATTTCACTTGCTGAAGGCAAAACTCCCCAAGAACAAGCAGGAACTGAAGACAGCTGCAGTAAAGGTCTAGCAGAGCATCACCAGGGAAGAAACCCAGCATCTGGTGATGTCTATGGGTTCCAGACTTCAGGCAGTTATCGACTGCAAAGGATTTGCAACCAAGTATTAAAACTTACAATTTAATTTATGATTGTGTTAGTTTGTCCAATTACTTTTGAGCCCCTACAATTGTGTATTTGTGGGGGAGGGGGTGGGGGGTGGGGGGGGGGGGGTATAAAAATGGTCATAATTCCTACACGGTTCATACAATAATTTTGACAAAACCCTGAAATTGAAGATGAAAGTCTACACTTCAAGCACATCGTGATTGGTTCCTTTCAAATCCATTGTGGCGTACAGAGACATCATGATGCAGACAGTATCACTGTCCAAATACTTATAGACCTGACCGTAAGGGTTGTTGTTGTTGTTGTTGTTGTTGTTGTTGTAGTAGTGCTACTACTAGTAGTAGTATAAGTATTTTTGTTGTTGTAGTATACAGTCAGTTTTGTTGTAGTACTGCTATTAGTAGTAGTATTGTTGTTGTAGTAGTAGTAGTATACAGTCAGTATTGTTGTAGTACTGCTATGAGTAGTAGTATTGTTGTAGTAGTATACAGTCAGTATTGTTGTAGTACTGATATGAGTAGTAGTATTGTTGTAGTAGTATACCTGCAGTATTGTTGTAGTAGTACTGCTATTAGTAGTAGTATTATTGTTGTTGTAGTAGTAATAGCAGTAGTAGTAGTATACAGTCAGTATTGTTGTAGTAGTACTGCTATTAGTAGTAGTATTATTGTTGTTGTAGTAGTAATAGCAGTAGTAGTAGTATACAGTCAGAATTGTTGTAGTAGTACTGCTATGCGTAGTAGTAGTGTTGTTGTTGTAGTAGTATACAGTCAGTATTGTTGTAGTACTCCTATTAGTAGTAGTATTGTTGTTGTTGTAGTAGTATACAGTCAGTATTGTTGTAGTAGTACTGCTATGAGTAGTAGTATTGTTGTTGTTGTATAAGCATTGTTCTGGTTGTTTTTGCCAATTAGAAGCTGGGGATGATTAGGTGGCCATGATGAATTTACACTGGACATGGGGGTTAACATTACTAGCCAAATATTACCCAATTATCCACGTTAAAATGACGTAGTGTGCTCAGTGGGATGGCACGTATCGTAATCTGGTAATACGTGGTCGAAACTGGTGGGATGAACGATAGGAGGATGGGCTCATTGTAATGGTTAGATACCATGCTATTTATCTCATTCCGGTCATTAATATGAGCCTGCCCTCCTATAGATCCTCCTACCAGCCTCCTCTGGTTGAGCTGTTGATCAGTGAGATTACAACCTATATTCACCCCCTCAGAAAAAGGACAACCAAAAGTTTGTTGAATTTCTAGTATGTTAACACTATGCTTTCAAACCATTTTAAAAGCACAACCAAAAAATCCACTGGGGGGGAAAAAAATAAAAAAACAATGTTTGGTTAAGTTGTCACCAAAACCTTGACCTTGGGACTACAATGTTATATTTACGCAAAGCATAGTTCTGAGATATTGAGCGTCAAAGTTTTCACGTCCCAGTCCTCTTGACTTCTCCTTTCATAACCCATTAGGTCAACAATGTTGTTTGAACCAGTTTGTATCTTTAGTGACCACAGAGAGTCAGGACATCCGTTTTCATTTCAATGTGGGTTGTTTTTGTTGTTTCCGTGACCACTCTCCTCTCTAGACCCTTTGACATCTTCATCCTGATAGCCATCTTTGCCAACTGTATAGCGCTGGGGGTGTCCAAGCCTTTCCCCGAGGAAGACTCCAACTCTACCAACCACGATCTGGTGAGTACAACATTAAGACTGTTATATCTATCTCGGCTGGTTTAAAAGGGGGAAACACTGTTCGCCCCCCGACGCTGTCGTTATTGTTGTCGTTAATTGTTGTTTAAACGGAGGAATGTTCGTATGGAGAAGAGCATCAACGGTAAACAGTTCGTTTTTGCAGTAACGTAGAAAACAAAACCAGTGTTTGTTTGTGTTTTTAGAGTGACCTCTTTTTTTGTTGTTGTTTATAATGTCCCAAACGGTCGTGCCAGTTTACACCATTAAGGATTCCAGCTCCACGGGTAGTCCTGCAGGTTCTGTCTTTTAGAAGGGTCATGCCCATTTAGACTGTGTGGGGGGTGGGGGATATGTGCCACCTCAATTGCATCAATGTTTTGATAGAGAAGACATTGATGTGACTGCCATACTGTTCCATAATTGATGTCTGTTCCAAACCTGTGATTGAACAGCTAAAATTTGGACACATTCATCCCCAACTGCCTATAACAGTTAGACGGATAAGATCTGAAATTATTTGCACAATGACTCGATGAATGAACCGCTGATAGAGTGAATGTGACTGTCTCAGTATTGTATGGTGTAGTGGTTGATAAAGACTGTCTCAGTATTGTATGGTGTAGTGGTTGATAAAGACTGTCTCAGTATTGTATGGTGTAGTGGTTGATAAAGACTGTCTCAGTATTGTATGGTGTAGTGGTTGATAAAGACTGTCTCAGTATTGTGTGGTGCAGTGGTGATGGCTGATAAAGACTGTCTCAGTATTGTATGGTTGATAAAGACTGTCTCAGTATTGTATGGTGTAGTGGTTGATAAAGACTGTCTCAGTATTGTATGGTGTAGTGGTTGATAAAGACTGTCTCAGTATTGTATGGTTGATAAAGACTGTCTCAGTATTGTATGGTGTAGTGGTTGATAAAGACTGTCTCAGTATTGTATGGTGTAGTGGTTGATAAAGACTGTCTCAGTATTGTATGGTGTAGTGGTTGATAAAGACTGTCTCAGTATTGTATGGTTGATAAAGACTGTCTCAGTATTGTATGGTGTAGTGGTTGATAAAGACTGCCTCAGTATTGTATGGCTGATAAAGACTGGCTCAGTATTGTATGGTTGATAAAGACTGTCTCAGTATTGTATGGCTGATAAAGACTGTCTCAGTATTGTATGGTTGATAAAGACTGTCTCAGTATTGTATGGCTGATAAAGACTGTCTTAGTATTGTATGGCTGATAAAGACTGTCTCAGTATTGTATGGTTGATAAAGACTGTCTCAGTATTGTATGGTGTAGTGGTTGATAAAGACTGTCTCAGTATTGTATGGTGTAGTGGTTGATAAAGACTGTCTCAGTATTGTATGGTTGATAAAGACTGTCTCAGTATTGTATGGTGTAGTGGTTGATAAAGACTGTCTCAGTATTGTATGGTGTAGTGGTTGATACAGACTGTCTCAGTATTGTATGGTTGATAAAGACTGTCTCAGTATTGTATGGTGTAGTGGTTGATAAAGACTGTCTCAGTATGGCTGTATGGCTCAGTATTGTATGGTTGATAAGTAGTATGGCTGATAAAGACTGTCTCAGTATTGTATGGTTGATAAAGACTGTCTCAGTATTGTATGGTGTAGTGGTTGATAAAGACTGTCTCAGTATTGTATGGTGTAGTGGTTGATAAAGACTGTCTCAGTATTGTATGGTTGATAAAGACTGTCTCAGTATTGTATGGTGTAGTGGTTGATAAAGACTGCCTCAGTATTGTATGGCTGATAAAGACTGGCTCAGTATTGTATGGTTGATAAAGACTGTCTCAGTATTGTATGGCTGATAAAGACTGTCTCAGTATTGTATGGCTGATAAAGACTGTCTCAGTATTGTATGGTTAATAAAGACTGTCTCAGTATTGTATGGTGTAGTGGTTGATAAAGACTGTCTCAGTATTGTATGGTGTAGTGGTTGATAAAGACTGTCTCAGTATTGTATGGTTGATAAAGACTGTCTCAGTATTGTATGGTGTAGTGGTTGATAAAGACTGTCTCAGTATTGTATGGTGTAGTGGTTGATACAGACTGTCTCAGTATTGTATGGTTGATAAAGACTGTCTCAGTATTGTATGGTGTAGTGGTTGATAAAGACTGTCTCAGTATTGTATGGCTGATAAAGACTGGCTCAGTATTGTATGGTTGATAAAGACTGTCTCAGTATTGTATGGCTGATAAAGACTGTCTCAGTATTGTATGGCTGATAAAGACTGTCTCAGTATTGTATGGTTGATAAAGACTGTCTCAGTATTGTATGGCTGATAAAGACTGTCTTAGTATTGTATGGCTTATAAAGACTGTCTCAGTATTGTATGGCTGATAAAGACTGTCTCAGTATTGTATGGCTGATAAAGACTGTCTCAGTATTGTATGGCTGATAAAGACTGTCTCAGTATTGTATGGCTGATAAAGACTGTCTCAGTATTGTATGGCTGATAAAGACTGTCTCAGTATTGTATGGTGTAGTGGTTGATAAAGACTCTCTCAGTATTGTATGGTTGATAAAGACTGTCTCAGTATTGTGTGGTGCAGTGGTGATGGCTGATAAAGACTGTCTCAGTATTGTGTGTTTGATAAAGACTGTCTCAGTATTGTATGGTGTAGTGGTTGATAAAGACTGTCTCAGTATTGTATGGTGTAGTGGTTGATAAAGACTGTCTCAGTATTGTATGGTTGATAAAGACTGTCTCAGTATTGTGTGGTGCAGTGGTGATGGCTGATAAAGACTGGCTCACCACCACACAAACAGCTAGAATGGTGGAGAATAATGTACACATATCTAGCATTACAACAAGAGAATAACAGACACCTAGCTACCATGACAGACAGGAAAATAACAGACACCTAGCTACCATGACAACAAAGAATAACAGACACCTAGCTGCCATGACAACAGGAGAATAACAGACACCTAGCTACCATGACAACAGGAGAATAACAGACACCTAGCTACCATGACAACAGGAGAAAAACAGACACCCAGCTAGCATGGAAGACAGGAGAGAACAACAGACACATATCTAGCATGACAGACAGGGGAATAGCAGACAGGGGAATGACAGAGACCTAGCTAGCATGACAGACAGGGGAACAACAGACACATAGCTAGCATGACAGACAGGGGAATAGCAGACAGGGGAATGACAGAGACCTAGCTAGCATGACAGACAGGGGAATGACAGAGACCTAGCTGTCATGACAGACAGGGGAATGACAGAGACCTAGCTGGCATGACAGACAGGGGAATGACAGAGACGTAGCTGTCATGACAGACAGGGGAATGACAGAGACCTAGCTGGCATGACAGACAGGGGAATGACAGAGACCTAGCTAGCATGACAGACAGGGGAATGACAGAGACCTAGCTGGTATGACAGATAGGGGAATGACAGAGACCTAGCTGGTATAACAGACAGGGGAATGACAGAGACCTAGCTAGCATAACAGACAGGGGAATGACAGAGACCTAGCTGGTATGACAGACAGGGGAATGACAGAGACCTAGCTGGCATGACAGACAGGGGAATGACAGAGACCTAGCTAGTATAACAGACAGGGGAATGACAGAGACCTAGCTAGCATGACAGACAGGGGAATGACAGAGACCTAGCTGGTATAACAGACAGGGGAATGACAGAGACCTAGCTAGCATAACAGACAGGGGAATGACAGAGACCTAGCTGGTATGACAGACAGGGGAATGACAGAGACCTAGCTGGCATGACAGACAGGGGAATGACAGAGACCTAGCTAGTATAACAGACAGGGGAATATGCTCAGATGGGTGCGTGACATTGATATAATTAGATGTTCTTTAGGTCTTTCGGAGGGGGACAGCTGAGAAAAGGGGGACACGGTCTTCTTTGCTGTTTTCGTTGAGTCTCTTTCTAATCATAGTTGCAAAAGTTTAGAATTCTCACGGTATCAACTTTGCTCTGCTTTCAAGGTCTATGGCTTTTACGGAACTGTACAGACGGGGTGATCTGAGCTATCTGATTGGCCAGTGGTAGGCCTATAGTTGCACTTGATTTGTTATCTCGGCCTGCCGAGTAGGCAAAGTTCTACCTTTAGACACATAAAATGATTCAAAATGGAACCCAAGGGATTATCATCGTCATTTCTACACTGAGTGTACAAAACATTAAGAACACCTGCTCTTTCCACTGACACAGACTGACCAGGTGAATCCAAGTGAAAGCTATGAATCCCTTATTGATGTCACTTGTCAAATCCACTTCAATCAGTGTAGATGAAGGGGAGGAGATGGGTTAAAGAAGGATTTAAGTGACTTTGAACGAGGTATGGTAGTAGGCGCCAGGTGCACCGTTTTGTGTTAAGAACTGCAACGCTGCTGGGTTTCCCGCGTGTATCAAGAATGGTCCACCATCCAAAGGACATCCAGCCAACTTGACATAACTGTTGGAAGCATTGGAGTCAACATTGGGGGCTGGGGTTGAATTTTTCCACATTTTGTTACGATACAGCCTAATTATAAAATGGATTAATTATGCACACAATACCCCATAATGACAAAGTGAAAACAGTTTTTAGAAATGCAAATTCTAATTTACTTAAGTATTCAGATACTTTGCTATGAGACTCGAAATTGAGCTCAGGTACATCCTGTTTCCATTGATCATCCTTGAGATGTTTCTACAACTTGATTAGAGTCCACCTGTGGTAAATTCAATTGATTGGACATGATTTGGAAAGGCACACACCTGTCTATATAAGGTCCCACAGTTGACAGTGTATGTCAGAGCAAAACCAAGCCATGAGGTCGAAGGAATTGGCCGTAGAGCTCTATCAGAGTCACCATCGGGTTCTTGGTCACCTCCCTGACAAAGGCCCGAGACAGGATTGTGTCGAGGCACAGATCTGGGGAAGGATTCAAACATTTTTTGCAGCATTGAAGGTCCCCAAGAACCAGACTGGCCTCCATCATTCATAAATGGAAGATGTTTGGAACCACCAAGACACTTCCTAGAGCTGTCCGCCCGGCCAAGCTGAGCAATCGGGGGAGAAGGGTTTTGTCATGGAGGTGACCATGGGCCCAATGGTGACTCTGATAGAGCTACAGAGTTCCTCTGTGGAGATAGGAGAATTTTCCAGAAGGACAACCATCTCTGCAGAACTCCACCCCAATCAAGTCTTTATGGTAGAATGACCAGACGGCACTTAAAGGACTCGCAGACCATGATAAACAATATTCTCTGGTTATGAAACCAAGATTGAACTCTTGGTTCTGAATGCCAAGCGTCTGGAGGAAACCTGGCACCATCCCTGAAGCATGGTGGTGGCAGCATCATGCTGTGGGGATGTTTTTCAAAGGCAGGGACTGGGAGACTAGTCATGATGGAGGGAAAGATGAACGGCGCAAAGACAGGACCTCCGACAGGACAACGACCCTAAGTACACAGTCAAGTCAACGCAGGAGTGGCTTTGTGACAAGTTTCTGAATGTCCTTGAGTGGCCCAGCCAGAACCCGGACTTGAACCAGATCGAAAATCTCTAGGAGCGACCTGAAAATAGCTTTGAAGCAATGTTCCCCATCCAACTGACAGAACTTCAGAGGATCTGCAGAGAAGAATGGGAGAAACTCCCAAATACAGGTGTGCCAAGCGTTTTACTCAAAAATACTTGAGGCTGTAATCGCTGCAAAGGGGCTTCAACAAAGAACTGGGTATTAGGTCTTAATTCAGTTGTTGTTTTTTAATACATTTTGCTCAAAATTCTAAAAAAATTTTTTTGCTTTGTCGTTATGGGGTATTGTGTGTAGATTGATGAAACAATTTAATCCATTTTAGAATAAGTATCGAGCCCAAGTCTGCAGTGACGCCTCTAGCACTGTGCCTTAGACCGCAGCGCCACTCGGGAGGCCCTAATAAGGAGCCAGAAGAAAACTGGGCTGTCACCTGGTAGTGACCTCTCACCTTTCCTCTGCACTCAAAATACAAGCAACTGGTCTCTCTCTCTGTTCATTTTGTCGTTTTTTAAAAAGGTAGATAGCTAGCTACATTAGTGCATAAGGGGAGATGCTAGTTAGCAAATTAACCACCCTGTGTTGGTATGTTTTACTTACAAAAATAATTATTATGATGAGTCTGAAATGGGGAATTTAATGTTTTGAATATGACCCTGTGTTTAAAAAGCTATTCAAGAAAAAAGTCCAACTGAAAAAATGCCAACGATATTAAACAGTAACAATCTTCAGTGATGACCTCATCAATTGTTTTCTTAGATCTGGAAAATTTAAATAGAATGTTAATATCTCCAATTAACATTCTGTGATGTGTCCCTAATCTTTTTGATAAGCGAGGTATGTTTCTAAGTGTTTAATGAATGGGAACAATAGAAATGACCAGTATATTAACTACATAGAATTGACTACATAAACCTTTTAATGTTGGTATTATAGATCAGAGTGGTTAAGTGTACATTTAACTACCATGAAGTACTTAGCTAGGAATGGTTTATGAATGAGGGAATTATAATTGGCTTTACATATAATTAATATGTAGACCACAGTAACTTAACTGTGTTGTGGAGGAGGGCCGTTAATGAGTTATGACATGACCCTCAACTACACGATTTGATCCGTAACATTTACCCTGAGGATTCAACACTGTGGAGATCTTTATGCCCCGTTGACCACAGTGAGAAGAAGAAGAAGGTAAGTCCAGGCCTGTACCTGCTGCTGGTGGGGGAAATGGGGCTGGTACAAGTTATAAATCACCATAGCGTATTCGCTAACACTGGTATGGCAGAAGTTCACTGTTGAGAACAGCCATCATGATGACGCTACGCTGTCATTGTCACGATGCATCTATTAAGATATTATTAAGATACCTACATATGGGATCTTGCATAAAACGACATGAATATGCAATAGAGGGCTATTACCCTTTAATAATGTGGTTGGGACCTGTTATAACACGTCCATGACATGCTTACAGATGAGTAATAAATGGGTTATGGGATATGTAGATGTGTAGTCAATCATTACCTGTAGCCAGTCCATCCCATGCCTAACGTGATGTGCTAGATCCTGTCTGTGATTTAAATGTAACCTAGACAGATAAAGGGATCATGGTGGATAGTAAGCTGTATGCCATGTTTATGTATCAGCCAGTCAGCTAGTCAGTCAATCAGTCAGTCAGTCAGTCAGTCAGTTAGTCAGGCAGTTAATTGGCCAGCTAGTCAGCCAGCCATCCATCCAGTCAGCCAGCCACTCAGTCAACCAGGAAAGTCAGCCTGTGAGTTAGTCAGTCACAGTCAGCCAGCCAGCTAGGCAGTTAGCCATCCAGTCAGCCAGCCAGCTAGGCAGTTAGCCATCCAGTCAGCCAGCCAGCTAGGCAGTCAGCCACCCAGTCAGACAGCCAGCTAGGCAGTCAGCCACCCAGTTAGCCAGCCAGCTTGGCAGTTAGCCATCCAGTCATCCAGCCAGCTTGGCAGTTAGCCATCCAGTCAGCCAGCCAGCTAGGCAGTCAGCCATCCAGTTAGTCTGTCAGTCAGCTGCAACACTAGAGAACCCAAACAGTACAGGCATATCCTGTTAATGGACAAATGGATGGAGGTATGGATGGAGGTATGGATGGAAGGATGGATGGAGGGATGGATGGATGGAGGGATGGATGGATGGAGGGATGGATGGAGGGATGGATGGATGGAGGGATGGATGGATGGAGGGATGGAGGGATGGATGGATGGAGGGATGGATGGAGGGATGGAGGGATGCATGGATGGATGGAGGGATGGATGGATGGAGGTATGGATGGAAGGATGGATGGAGGGATGGATGGATGGAGGGATGGATGGAAGGATGGAGGGATGGAAGGATGGATGGAAGGATGGAGGGATGGATGGAAGGAAGGATGGAGGTATGGATCGAGGGAGGGAGGGAGGGAGGGAGGGAGGGAGGGAGGGAGGGAGGGAGGGAGGGAGGGAGGGAGGGAAGGAAGGAGGGAAGGAAGGAAGGATGGAGGTATGGATGGAGGGATGGATGGATGGATGGAGGGATGGAGGTATGGATGGAGGGAGGGAGGGATGGATGGAGGGATGGAGGTATGGATGGAGGGATGGAGGGATGGATGGAGGGATGGAGGGATGGATGGAGGGATGAATGTATGGATGGAAGGACAGGCCTGATTCTAACAGTGAGTTTCACACGTCTGTTGTTTTGCAAAGAGAAGGGTTTTCCCTCTTTAACCCCAGTCTTATGTAACCATCAGACAGTGTGGCACTGGAGAGGGAGGGAGGGATGGACGTGGCTCTGACCGATATCTGACTACGAGTCCCGACCAGAGCCCTATATTTAAAGAGACAACTTTTAGAATTTTAAATATCGTTCTAATTCTATGTATTATGTTAAACAATAATGGCATTGTGAAATATTCCTCATGTAATGTTAATGGGAGCAAACATGGCTGCCTGATAATGTTGTAGTGTCATCTAGATGCATTATAATAAGGAAATCTCAATGCCAACCAGTCAGTCAGTCAGCCAGGTACTCATTCAGTTAGCTAGTCAGTCAATCAGACAGTTAGTTAGTCAGTCAGCCAGTCAGTCAGCCAGGTTCTCAGCCAGTTAGTTAGTTAGGCCTCAAGGGAAACAGGCCAGCGCGGGGGCCTCAAGGGAAACAGGCCGGTGTGGGGGCCTCAAGGGAAACAGGCCGGCGCGGGGGCCTCAAGGGAAACACAGGCCAGCGCGGGGGCCTCAAGGGAAACAGGCCGGTGTGGGGGCCTCAAGGGAAACAGGCCGGTGTGGGGGCCTCAAGGGAAACACAGGCCAGCGCGGGGGCCTCAAGGGAAACAGGCCGATGTGGGGGCCTCAAGGGAAACAGGCCAGCGCGGAGGCCTCAAGGGAAACACAGGCCGGTGTGGGGGCCTCAAGGGAAACAGGCCGGTGTGGGGGCCTCAAGGGAAACACAGGCCAGCGCGGGGGCCTCAAGGGAAACAGGCCGGTGTGGGGGCCTCAAGGGAAACAGGCCAGCGCGGAGGCCTCAAGGGAAACACAGGCCGGTGGCCTCGAGGGAAAACATGGGCTGGTGTTTTGGAAATACCCAGACCAATTTCTGGTCCCTGGATGCCAGTACTGTTTAGTTGATCAAATGTGGATCCTTCTGATCAAACATCACTGTGTGGACAATATGTACTGACCCATTTCATACTATTTTGCCGACCCAGACCATACTGTGCTTCCTTTGTCCTTTCAAGAACAGTTTCAACTGTAGTGTGTAACTGGGCCAGGTCAGTACAGCTTGGTCTGGCTTGGATTGGCTCAGTATTGTGGAAAGGGCATAAGGTATGTTAGGAGAATGACATGTATTCCTTAATTTACCAGAAGAGTGAGGCTACTGTTTTACAACCACTTTTACCCAGCGATAATTTAGCACTCGTGAGATGCAGTATGGCAAATTGGTCCCATCTGGGACTGAGTTCAGCTGAACATTGGTCCCATCTGGGACTGAGTTCAGCTGAACATTGGTCCCGTCTGGGACTGAGATCAGCTTAACATTGGTCCCATCTGGGACTGAGATCAGCTGAACATTGGTCCCATCTGGGACTGAGATCAGCTGAACATTGGTCCCATCATGGACTGAGATCAGCTGAACATTGGTCCCATCTTGGACTGAGATCAGCTGAACATTGGTCCCATCTTGGACTGAGATCAGCTGAACATTGGTCCCATCTGGGACTGTGATCAGCTGAACATTGGTCCCATCATGGACTGAGATCAGCTGAACATTGGTCCCATCTTGGACTGAGATCAGCTGAACATTGGTCTCATCTTGGACTGAGATCAGCTGAACATTGGTCCCATCTGGGACTGAGATCAGCTGAACATTGGTCCCATCTTGGACTCAGATCAGCTGAACATTAGTCCCATCTTGGACTGAGATCAGCTGAACATTGGTCCCATCTGGGACGGAGATCAGCTGAACATTGGTCCCATCATGGACTGAGATCAGCTGAACATTGGTCCCATCTTGGACTGAGATCAGCTGAACATTGGTCCCATCTTGGACTGAGATCAGCTGAACATTGGTCCCATCATGGACTGGTTCCATCTGGGACTGAGATCAGCTGAACATTGGTCCCATTTTGGACTGAGTTCAGCTGAACATTGGTCCCATCTGGGACTGAGTTCAGCTGAACATTGGTCCCATTTTGGACTGAGTTCAGCTTAACATTGGTCCCGTCTGGGACTGAGATCAGCTGAACATTGGTCCCATCTGGGACTGAGATCAGCTGAACATTGGTCCCATCTGGGACTGAGATCAGCTGAACATTGGTCCCATCTGGGACTGAGATCAGCTGAACATTGGTCCCATCCGGGACTGAGATCAGCTGAACATTGGTCCCATCTGGGACTGAGATCAGCTGAACATTGGTCCCATCTGGGACTGAGATCAGCTGAACATTGGTCCCATCATGGACTGAGATCAGCTGAACATTGGTCCCATCTGGGACTGAGATCAGCTGAACATTGGTCCCATCATGGACTGAGATCAGTTGAACATTGGTCCCATCATGGACTGGTTCCATCTTGGACTGAGATCAGCTGAACATTGGTCCCATCTTGGACTGAGATCAGTTGAACATTGGTCCCATCTGGGACTGAGTTCAGCTGAACATTGGTCCCATCTGGGACTGAGTTCAGCTGAACATTGGTCCCATTTTGGACTGAGTTCAGCTTAACATTGGTCCTGTCTGGGACTGAGATCAGCTGAACATTGGTCCCATCTGGGACTGAGATCAGCTGAACATTGGTCCCATCATGGACTGGTTCCATCTGGGACTGAGATCAGCTGAACATTGGTCCCATTTTGGACTGAGTTCAGCTGAACATTGGTCCCATCTGGGACTGAGTTCAGCTGAACATTGGTCCCATTTTGAACATTGGTCCCATGGACTGAGATCAGCTGAACATTGGTCCCATCTTGGACTGAGATCAGCTGAACATTGGTCCCATCTTGGACTGAGATCAGCTGAACATTGGTCCCATCTGGGACTGTGATCAGCTGAACATTGGTCCCATCATGGACTGAGATCAGCTGAACATTGGTCCCATCTTGGACTGAGATCAGCTGAACATTGGTCTCATCTTGGACTGAGATCAGCTGAACATTGGTCCCATCTGGGACTGAGATCAGCTGAACATTGGTCCCATCTTGGACTCAGATCAGCTGAACATTAGTCCCATCTTGGACTGAGATCAGCTGAACATTGGTCCCATCCGGGACTGAGATCAGCTGAACATTGGTCCCATCTGGGACTGAGATCAGCTGAACATTGGTCCCATCTGGGACTGAGATCAGCTGAACATTGGTCCCATCATGGACTGAGATCAGCTGAACATTGGTCCCATCTGGGACTGAGATCAGCTGAACATTGGTCCCATCATGGACTGAGATCAGCTGAACATTGGTCCCATCTGGGACTGAGATCAGCTGAACATTGGTCCCATCTGGGACTGAGATCAGCTGAACATTGGTCCCATCTGGGACTGAGATCAGCTGAACATTGGTCCCATCTGGGACTGAGATCAGCTGAACATTGGTCCCATCCGGGACTGAGATCAGCTGAACATTGGTCCCATCTGGGACTGAGATCAGCTGAACATTGGTCCCATCTGGGACTGAGATCAGCTGAACATTGGTCCCATCATGGACTGAGATCAGCTGAACATTGGTCCCATCTGGGACTGAGATCAGCTGAACATTGGTCCCATCATGGACTGAGATCAGTTGAACATTGGTCCCATCATGGACTGGTTCCATCTTGGACTGAGATCAGCTGAACATTGGTCCCATCTTGGACTGAGATCAGTTGAACATTGGTCCCATCATGGACTGGTTCCATCTGGGACTGAGATCAGCTGAACATTGGTCCCATTTTGGACTGAGTTCAGCTGAACATTGGTCCCATCTGGGACTGAGTTCAGCTGAACATTGGTCCCATCTGGGACTGAGTTCAGCTGAACATTGGTCCCATCTGGGACTGAGTTCAGCTGAACATTGGTCCCATTTTGGACTGAGTTCAGCTTAACATTGGTCCCGTCTGGGACTGAGATCAGCTGAACATTGGTCCCATCTGGGACTGAGATCAGCTGAACATTGGTCCCATCTGGGACTGAGATCAGCTGAATATTGGTCCCATCTGGGACTGAGATCAGCTGAACATTGGTCCCATCCGGGACTGAGATCAGCTGAACATTGGTCCCATCTGGGACAGAGATCAGCTGAACATTGGTCCCATCTGGGACTGAGATCAGCTGAACATTGGTCCCATCATGGACTGAGATCAGCTGAACATTGGTCCCATCTGGGACTGAGATCAGCTGAACATTGGTCCCATCCGGGACTGAGATCAGCTGAACATTGGTCCCATCTGGGACTGAGATCAGCTGAACATTGGTCCCATCTGGGACTGAGATCAGCTGAACATTGGTCCCATCATGGACTGAGATCAGCTGAACATTGGTCCCATCTGGGACTGAGATCAGCTGAACATTGGTCCCATCATGGACTGAGATCAGTTGAACATTGGTCCCATCATGGACTGGTTCCATCTTGGACTGAGATCAGCTGAACATTGGTCCCATCTTGGACTGAGATCAGTTGAACATTGGTCCCATCATGGACTGGTTCCATCTGGGACTGAGATCAGCTGAACATTGGTCCCATTTTGGACTGAGTTCAGCTGAACATTGGTCCCATTTTGAACATTGGTCCCATGGACTGAGATCAGCTGAACATTGGTCCCATCTTGGACTGAGATCAGCTGAACATTGGTCCCATCTTGGACTGAGATCAGCTGAACATTGGTCCCATCTGGGACTGTGATCAGCTGAACATTGGTCCCATCATGGACTGAGATCAGCTGAACATTGGTCCCATCTTGGACTGAGATCAGCTGAACATTGGTCTCATCTTGGACTGAGATCAGCTGAACATTGGTCCCATCTGGGACTGAGATCAGCTGAACATTGGTCCCATCTTGGACTCAGATCAGCTGAACATTAGTCCCATCTTGGACTGAGATCAGCTGAACATTGGTCCCATCTGGGACGGAGATCAGCTGAACATTGGTCCCATCATGGACTGAGATCAGCTGAACATTGGTCCCATCTTGGACTGAGATCAGCTGAACATTGGTCCCATCTTGGACTGAGATCAGCTGAACATTGGTCCCATCATGGACTGGTTCCATCTGGGACTGAGATCAGCTGAACATTGGTCCCATTTTGGACTGAGTTCAGCTGAACATTGGTCCCATCTGGGACTGAGTTCAGCTGAACATTGGTCCCATTTTGGACTGAGTTCAGCTTAACATTGGTCCCGTCTGGGACTGAGATCAGCTGAACATTGGTCCCATCTGGGACTGAGATCAGCTGAACATTGGTCCCATCTGGGACTGAGATCAGCTGAACATTGGTCCCATCTGGGACTGAGATCAGCTGAACATTGGTCCCATCCGGGACTGAGATCAGCTGAACATTGGTCCCATCCGGGACTGAGATCAGCTGAACATTGGTCCCATCTGGGACTGAGATCAGCTGAACATTGGTCCCATCATGGACTGAGATCAGCTGAACATTGGTCCCATCTGGGACTGAGATCAGCTGAACATTGGTCCCATCATGGACTGAGATCAGTTGAACATTGGTCCCATCATGGACTGGTTCCATCTTGGACTGAGATCAGCTGAACATTGGTCCCATCTTGGACTGAGATCAGTTGAACATTGGTCCCATCATGGACTGGTTCCATCTGGGACTGAGATCAGCTGAACATTGGTCCCATTTTGGACTGAGTTCAGCTGAACATTGGTCCCATCTGGGACTGAGTTCAGCTGAACATTGGTCCCATTTTGGACTGAGTTCAGCTTAACATTGGTCCCGTCTGGGACTGAGATCAGCTGAACATTGGTCCCATCTGGGACTGAGATCAGCTGAACATTGGTCCCATCTGGGACTGAGATCAGCTGAATATTGGTCCCATCTGGGACTGAGATCAGCTGAACATTGGTCCCATCCGGGACTGAGATCAGCTGAACATTGGTCCCATCTGGGACAGAGATCAGCTGAACATTGGTCCCATCTGGGACTGAGATCAGCTGAACATTGGTCCCATCATGGACTGAGATCAGCTGAACATTGGTCCCATCTGGGACTGTGATCAGCTGAACATTGGTCCCATCATGGACTGAGATCAGCTGAACATTGGTCCCATCTTGGACTGAGATCAGCTGATCATTGGTCTCATCTTGGACTGAGATCAGCTGAACATTGGTCCCATCTGGGACTGAGATCAGCTGAACATTGGTCCCATCTTGGACTCAGATCAGCTGAACATTAGTCCCATCTTGGACTGAGATCAGCTGAACATTGGTCCCATCTGGGACGGAGATCAGCTGAACATTGGTCCCATCATGGACTGAGATCAGCTGAACATTGGTCCCATCTTGGACTGAGATCAGCTGAACATTGGTCCCATCTTGGACTGAGATCAGCTGAACATTGGTCCCATCATGGACTGGTTCCATCTTGGACTGAGATCAGCTGAAAATTGGTCCCATTTTGGACTGAGTTCAGCTGAACATTGGTCCCATCTTGGACTGAGTTCAGCTGAACATTGGTCCCATTTTGGACTGAGTTCAGCTTAACATTGGTCCCGTCTGGGACTGAGATCAGCTGAACATTGGTCCCATCTGGGACTGAGATCAGCTGAACATTGGTCCCATCTGGGACTGAGATCAGCTGAACATTGGTCCCATCCGGGACTGAGATCAGCTGAACATTGGTCCCATCTGGGACTGAGATCAGCTGAACATTGGTCCCATCTGGGACTGAGATCAGCTGAACATTGGTCCCATCATGGACTGAGATCAGCTGAACATTGGTCCCATCTGGGACTGAGATCAGCTGAACATTGGTCCCATCTGGGACTGAGATCAGCTGAACATTGGTCCCATCTGGGACTGAGATCAGCTGAACATTGGTCCCATCTGGGACTGAGATCAGCTGAACATTGGTCCCATCCGGGACTGAGATCAGCTGAACATTGGTCCCATCTGGGACTGAGATCAGCTGAACATTGGTCCCATCTGGGACTGAGATCAGCTGAACATTGGTCCCATCATGGACTGAGATCAGCTGAACATTGGTCCCATCTGGGACTGAGATCAGCTGAACATTGGTCCCATCATGGACTGAGATCAGTTGAACATTGGTCCCATCATGGACTGGTTCCATCTTGGACTGAGATCAGCTGAACATTGGTCCCATCTTGGACTGAGATCAGTTGAACATTGGTCCCATCATGGACTGGTTCCATCTGGGACTGAGATCAGCTGAACATTGGTCCCATTTTGGACTGAGTTCAGCTGAACATTGGTCCCATCTGGGACTGAGTTCAGCTGAACATTGGTCCCATCTGGGACTGAGTTCAGCTGAACATTGGTCCCATTTTGGACTGAGTCCAGCTTAACATTGGTCCCGTCTGGGACTGAGATCAGCTGAACATTGGTCCCATCTGGGACTGAGATCAGCTGAACATTGGTCCCATCTGGGACTGAGATCAGCTGAACATTGGTCCCATCTGGGACTGAGATCAGCTGAACATTGGTCCCATCCGGGACTGAGATCAGCTGAACATTGGTCCCATCTGGGACTGAGATCAGCTGAACATTGGTCCCATCTGGGACTGAGAT
Organism: Oncorhynchus clarkii lewisi; assembly: GCF_045791955.1. Taxonomy (NCBI): domain Eukaryota; kingdom Metazoa; phylum Chordata; class Actinopteri; order Salmoniformes; family Salmonidae; genus Oncorhynchus; species Oncorhynchus clarkii. The sequence goes on from NC_092155.1 coordinate 78,023,420, forward strand.
CAGCTGAACATTGGTCCCATCATGGACTGAGATCAGCTGAACATTGGTCCCATCTGGGACTGAGATCAGCTGAACATTGGTCCCATCATGGACTGAGATCAGTTGAACATTGGTCCCATCATGGACTGGTTCCATCTTGGACTGAGATCAGCTGAACATTGGTCCCATCTTGGACTGAGATCAGTTGAACATTGGTCCCATCATGGACTGGTTCCATCTGGGACTGAGATCAGCTGAACATTGGTCCCATTTTGGACTGAGTTCAGCTGAACATTGGTCCCATCTGGGACTGAGTTCAGCTGAACATTGGTCCCATTTTGGACTGAGTTCAGCTTAACATTGGTCCCGTCTGGGACTGAGATCAGCTGAACATTGGTCCCATCTGGGACTGAGATCAGCTGAACATTGGTCCCATCTGGGACTGAGATCAGCTGAATATTGGTCCCATCTGGGACTGAGATCAGCTGAACATTGGTCCCATCCGGGACTGAGATCAGCTGAACATTGGTCCCATCTGGGACAGAGATCAGCTGAACATTGGTCCCATCTGGGACTGAGATCAGCTGAACATTGGTCCCATCATGGACTGAGATCAGCTGAACATTGGTCCCATCTGGGACTGTGATCAGCTGAACATTGGTCCCATCATGGACTGAGATCAGCTGAACATTGGTCCCATCTTGGACTGAGATCAGCTGATCATTGGTCTCATCTTGGACTGAGATCAGCTGAACATTGGTCCCATCTGGGACTGAGATCAGCTGAACATTGGTCCCATCTTGGACTCAGATCAGCTGAACATTAGTCCCATCTTGGACTGAGATCAGCTGAACATTGGTCCCATCTGGGACGGAGATCAGCTGAACATTGGTCCCATCATGGACTGAGATCAGCTGAACATTGGTCCCATCTTGGACTGAGATCAGCTGAACATTGGTCCCATCTTGGACTGAGATCAGCTGAACATTGGTCCCATCATGGACTGGTTCCATCTTGGACTGAGATCAGCTGAACATTGGTCCCATTTTGGACTGAGTTCAGCTGAACATTGGTCCCATCTTGGACTGAGTTCAGCTGAACATTGGTCCCATTTTGGACTGAGTTCAGCTTAACATTGGTCCCGTCTGGGACTGAGATCAGCTGAACATTGGTCCCATCTGGGACTGAGATCAGCTGAACATTGGTCCCATCTGGGACTGAGATCAGCTGAACATTGGTCCCATCCGGGACTGAGATCAGCTGAACATTGGTCCCATCTGGGACTGAGATCAGCTGAACATTGGTCCCATCTGGGACTGAGATCAGCTGAACATTGGTCCCATCATGGACTGAGATCAGCTGAACATTGGTCCCATCTGGGACTGAGATCAGCTGAACATTGGTCCCATCTGGGACTGAGATCAGCTGAACATTGGTCCCATCTGGGACTGAGATCAGCTGAACATTGGTCCCATCTGGGACTGAGATCAGCTGAACATTGGTCCCATCCGGGACTGAGATCAGCTGAACATTGGTCCCATCTGGGACTGAGATCAGCTGAACATTGGTCCCATCTGGGACTGAGATCAGCTGAACATTGGTCCCATCATGGACTGAGATCAGCTGAACATTGGTCCCATCTGGGACTGAGATCAGCTGAACATTGGTCCCATCATGGACTGAGATCAGTTGAACATTGGTCCCATCATGGACTGGTTCCATCTTGGACTGAGATCAGCTGAACATTGGTCCCATCTTGGACTGAGATCAGTTGAACATTGGTCCCATCATGGACTGGTTCCATCTGGGACTGAGATCAGCTGAACATTGGTCCCATTTTGGACTGAGTTCAGCTGAACATTGGTCCCATCTGGGACTGAGTTCAGCTGAACATTGGTCCCATTTTGGACTGAGTTCAGCTTAACATTGGTCCCGTCTGGGACTGAGATCAGCTGAACATTGGTCCCATCTGGGACTGAGATCAGCTGAACATTGGTCCCATCTGGGACTGAGATCAGCTGAATATTGGTCCCATCTGGGACTGAGATCAGCTGAACATTGGTCCCATCCGGGACTGAGATCAGCTGAACATTGGTCCCATCTGGGACAGAGATCAGCTGAACATTGGTCCCATCTGGGACTGAGATCAGCTGAACATTGGTCCCATCATGGACTGAGATCAGCTGAACATTGGTCCCATCTGGGACTGTGATCAGCTGAACATTGGTCCCATCATGGACTGAGATCAGCTGAACATTGGTCCCATCTTGGACTGAGATCAGCTGAACATTGGTCTCATCTTGGACTGAGATCAGCTGAACATTGGTCCCATCTGGGACTGAGATCAGCTGAACATTGGTCCCATCTTGGACTCAGATCAGCTGAACATTAGTCCCATCTTGGACTGAGATCAGCTGAACATTGGTCCCATCTGGGACGGAGATCAGCTGAACATTGGTCCCATCATGGACTGAGATCAGCTGAACATTGGTCCCATCTTGGACTGAGATCAGCTGAACATTGGTCCCATCTTGGACTGAGATCAGCTGAACATTGGTCCCATCATGGACTGGTTCCATCTTGGACTGAGATCAGCTGAACATTGGTCCCATTTTGGACTGAGTTCAGCTGAACATTGGTCCCATCTTGGACTGAGTTCAGCTGAACATTGGTCCCATTTTGGACTGAGTTCAGCTTAACATTGGTCCCGTCTGGGACTGAGATCAGCTGAACATTGGTCCCATCTGGGACTGAGATCAGCTGAACATTGGTCCCATCTGGGACTGAGATCAGCTGAACATTGGTCCCATCTGGGACTGAGATCAGCTGAACATTGGTCCCATCCGTGACTGAGATCAGCTGAACATTGGTCCCATCTGGGACTGAGATCAGCTGAACATTGGTCCCATCTGGGACTGAGATCAGCTGAACATTGGTCCCATCATGGACTGAGATCAGCTGAACATTGGTCCCATCTGGGACTGAGATCAGCTGAACATTGGTCCCATCATGGACTGAGATCAGTTGAACATTGGTCCCATCATGGACTGGTTCCATCTTGGACTGAGATCAGCTGAACATTGGTCCCATCATGGACTGAGATCAGTTGAACATTGGTCCCATCATGGACTGGTTCCATCTGGGACTGAGATCAGCTGAACATTGTGTGACACAACAGAGAGGAAGGGGGAAATGGTTTTCTATTCCGTCAGGTCTGGAGTCACAGCCATGTTGCATGAATTAAATTGGAAGGGGTTGAATGTGCATAAGATCCATGTTATGAGTATAATTTTTCTGTCAAATGGCTCATTCTGTGTCCTGGCGGTTATCCAGTGTGAAGTTAGCAGCGTTTGTATTATATATGCCGTTGCCGTGTGACACACAGCCCGTTGCCGTGTGACACACAGCCCGTTGCCGTGTGACACACAGCCCGTTGCCGTGCCACCCCAGGAGATTATAATCGCTCTGAGTGCTTCCTTCAGATTTGATCCGATAAAAAGATTGTAATCGTTCTCTCCATCAGCCCATTACTATGGTGATGTCTGTGTTACTATGGTATTCTCTGTGTTACTATGGTATTCTCTGTGTTACTATGGTATTCTCTGTGTTACTATGGTATTCTCTGTGTTACTATGGTATTCTCTGTTTTACTATGGTGTTCTCTGTGTTACTATGGCCGTGTCTGTGTTACTTTGGCCTTGTCTGTGTTACTTTGGCCTTGTCTGTGTTACTTTGGCCTTGTCTGTGTTACTATGGCCTTGTCTGTGTTACTATGGCCTTGTCTTTGTTACTATGGTATTTCATCAGTCCTAGCATTACTATGGTATTTGGCCAACTGACAGAGCATTTGGTTTTACAAGCTATAACATCCTGCTTATAGACCCAACAACCAGACAGATCCTGCTTAAAGACCCCAACAACCAGACAGATCCTGCATAAAGACCCTAACAACCAGACAAATCCTGCATAAAGACCCTAACAACCAGACAGATCCTGCTTAAAGACCCTAACAACCAGACAGATCCTGCTTATAAAGACCCTAACAACCAGACGGATCCTGCTTATAAAGACCCTAACAACCAGACAGATCCTGCTTATAAAGACCCTAACAACCAGACAGATCCTGCTTATAAAGACCCTAACATCCAGACAGATCCTGCTTATAAAGACCCTAACAACCAGACAGATCCTGCTTAAAGACCCCAACAACAAACAACTAACTACATCACACTAATTAGAATGCATGTCCAAGCCTTGTTGTGGTCCGTCTGAGCTGGTTGACCTTAATGGTAATGGTATTCTAAGTGATGCAGGCTGAATTACAATGAAGTATCTGCAGTACATAGAAATAAATAGATGAAAAGGTGCCATTTAAAGGGCCAATACAGAAGTTGAAAGACTAACAAAGCAGTCATCCGCCTCTGTTTTGGTTACAATGCATGTGGCCTTGGAGAAATGTAACCACTCTCCAATTCATAGACTGAGCTATGTATGCAAGACCTGACCATCCATTTTATCAATTTTATCATTTAAACATATTTTGAGGCTATACAGTGGTTGTTTACATTTAATAAAACAAGCTCTATATATTGGGTTTGGATGGGGTGTGACAGTTGAACTAAGCGCGTATGGCATTAAAAAAAAAGTTATATTCTTCAAGAATTAATGGATATATATTATTCATTTAATGATATAACTGTTAATTAGTTGAAATGCAATCCAGGTGACTACGTCATACAACTGGTTGAGAGAATGCCAAGAGTGTGCAAAGCTGTCATCAAGGCCAAGGGTGGCTACTTTGAAGAATCTCAAATATAAAATATATTTTTGATTTGTTTAACACTTGTTTTAGTTACTACTTGATTCCATGTGTATTATTTCATAGTTTTGATGTCTTCACTATTATTCTACAATGTAGAAAATAGTAAAAATATAAAATAAGAAAAACCCTTGAATGAGTCGGTGTTCTAAGACTTTTATATCATTAATTTGATCTGACGTCTGAAGAGGTGTGTAACAACTGCAGATTGCCCCTTTTAAGATTTTTCTGGATGTCGCTGATGTCGCCGAGTGAACCTTTTTAGTAAACTTTAACAAGGTCTCATTGAGTTGAATGGGATTCAGCACCATGGACAGCGCCACCACTGCCACGCAATACAGTGAATGGACTACTGCGTGTGCAGAGAGCTGTTTTGTTCGTTTGGCTGAGAGACAAGAGAGACGGTCTATTCGTTTGGCTGAGAGCTGTTTTGTTCGTTTGGTAGAGAGAAAGACTGTATGTTCGTTTGTCAGAGAGACAGTGGCTGTTTGTTTATTTGAAGGAGACAGAGAAACTGTCTGTTCATTTGACAGAGACAGAGAGACTGTCTATTCGTTTGACAGAGAGACAGAGAGACTGTCTGTTCATTTGACAGAGAGACAGAGAGACTGTCTGTTCATTTGACAGAGAGACAGAGAGACTGTCTGTTCATTTGACAGAGACAGAGATGGTCTATTTGTTTGGCAGAGAGACAGAGGGACTGTCTGTTTTTTTGGCAGAGGGACTGTCTGTTTGTTTGACAGAGAGACAGAGGGACTGTCTGTTTGTTTGGCAGAGGGACTGTCTGTTTGTTCATTTGACAGAGACTGAGATGGTCTATTTGTTTGGCAGAGAGACAGAGGGACTGTCTATTCTACAGAGGGACTGTCTGTTTGTTTGGCAGATGGACTGTCTGTTTGTTTGGCAGAGGGACTGTCTGTTTTCTTGACAAAGGGACTGTCTGTTTGACAGAGAGACAGAGAGACTGTCTGTCCGTTTGACAGTCTGTATGTCAAACAAATATACAAAGAGACAGAGACTGTTTGTTTGTTTAAAAGAGAGAAAGAGATACTGTCTGTTTATTTAGCAGAGTTACTGTCTTTTCATTTGACAGAGACAGAGAATGTCTGTTCATTTGGCAGAGAGACAGACTGTCTGTTCATTTGGCAGAGAGACAGACTGTCTGTTCATTTGGCAGAGAGACAGACTGTCTGTTCATTTGGCAGAGTGACAGACTGTCTGTTCATTTGGCAGAGAGACAGACTGTCTGTTCATTTGGCAGAGAGACAGACTGTCTGTTCGTTTGTCAGAGAGACAGAATGTCTGTTTCTTTGGAAGAGGGAGAGAGAGACTGTCTGTTTGTTTCGCAGAGAGAGAGAGAGACTGTCTGTTCGTTTCGCAGTGAGACTCTGTTCATTTGACAGAGATACAGAGAGACTGCCTGGTCGTTTGACAGAGAGACAGAGATACTGTCTGTTAGTTTGGCAGAGACACTGTCTGTTTGTTTGACTGAGAGACAGAGACTTTTTGTTCGTTTGACAGCTCTAAATGCTCTATGTCCTGATAAGCAGCTTATTCTCTCTCCTCCCTGTCTCCTCCCCCCTTCACTCTCTCCATCCCTCCATCCCTACCCCCTCACTCTTTCGTGCTATTTTGCTCTCTCTTTCTCCCCTCCCCCTCTCCTCACAATAGTGTGTGTGATGAGTAGTAAAAACACATTTGGATAGTGTAGGGGCAGAGGTTAGGGCTGGGGCTGAGACTGGCAGAGGCTGAGGCTGGGACTGGGGCTGAGACAGGGACTGGGACTGGGTCTAGGGCTGAGGCTGGGACTGGGAGGGGCTAAGGCTGGGACAGGGGCTGGGACAGGGACTGGGACTGGGACTGGGTCTAGGGCTGAGGCTGGGACTGGCAGGGGCTGAGGCTGGGACAGGGATTGGGACTGGGTCTAGGGCTGAGGCTGGTGCTGGGGCTGGGACAGGGACTGGGACTGGGTCTAGGGCTGAGGCTGGGACTGGCAGGGGCTGAGGCTGGGACAGGGATTGGGACTGGGTCTAGGGCTGAGACTGGGACTGGGACTGGGTCTAGGGCTGAGGCTGGGACAGGGACTGGGACTGGGTCTAGGGCTGAGGCTGGGACGGGAGGGTTGGATATATTTGAGGTGAGTCTTTTAAAACATATGCCAATGTGCTCATTTCGGTCAGTGCAACTACAGATATTTAATAAGAGCGACCAAAACGCTGGTCTTAACGGTGACGCAGTTGGTAATGACGTGGATGTTGAGAGCAGCCTATCCAGTCGTGACGGTCCCCTCAGAATAAGAGACGTGACAGTGAACCTCGTAAAAAAAATGTTTTAAATGCTTTTCCCCCAATTTACCTGGTTGAGCAGCTGTGTGTCTCTTTCCATGATTTACATACCTGTATACTTTATTTAGCTTGTTCAAGTAGGCTATCCATCGCCATCTTCAAAGAGCTCTCCGTTAAGCCTACAAAAGACACACTACTCTGAACTATTCAGACATCCTGTGATGCCATTAAAAAAAAAAAAAAAATTTAACCAAGCAAGTCAGTTAAGATCAAATTCTTATGTACAATGACAGCCTAGGAACAACAGGTTAACTGCCAGTTAACAACAGATTTGTACCTTGTCAGCACAGGGATTTGATCTTGCAACCTTTTGGTTATTAGTCCAACGCTCTAACCACTAGGCTACCCTGCCGCCAATATATCAACGGCTGATGTATCTTGCTTGTTGAGAATGCCTTCTAGACAATGATCCAATTGTCTTGACACAAGAACCTAATATTTTGTATGCAAATGTTATGACATTTGGGCCTCCGTGCACACAGTGGCTTGTGCTCATGGAACGAGAGAAGATTTAGTATATCATGCTTCTGACCCCATCCTATTTAAAAATGGTTGTTTAAAAATAAAACAGTTTGTTTTTCATTTTGTTTACGAAACAAACTTATTAGATTCATTCATCGTCCTTGGCTTTGAGAATGTCCAGGATTTTTTGACAATGTCTTTGGCTTTTTTTTTTGTTGCAATGGACAAAACCATGATCGGTGGATTATTCTATTAAGTTTGTTTTGGTAATCAAAATGAAAAACAAGCAAACAGGACCTGCCCGTGGCTTCGTGAGACTATCTTTGGCCACGGATGGTTTTACGAAGCCACGGAGGGTCTCACAATGCCAAGAACCGTGAATTATTCTAAAACATTTTTTTTTTTGTAATTGAAATGAAAAACAAACAATCAGTTTTTTTGAAAACAACAATAATTAAATATTGATATGAATAATCAGCTTTTCTTGTTACTGTTATTTTTTGAAGTCTGCATTGTTGGAAAACATTTCAGTCTAGATGGCGCCGACAGACAGCTCTGCTTCTAGCTCCAAAGCAACTTTATTTTATTTTATTTTTTTTGTGTGTTATTTCTTACATTATTATCCCATGAAGATTTTTGTATTACTACATAAAATAAGAAATAACCTTTGGATATCAGAGCGGCGGCAGCTCACCAACATTACGACCAGAGATACGACTTTCCCGACTTGGATCCTTTGTTTGTACACCCCAGGGCAGTTATATTTATCCCAGTGGCTGCTCCAAGACACCGCTGGCGGAGAAGAGGTATTTGGACTTCTAGTCCGACTCAGGCGGCGTGCACACCATCCACCGCTTCCGAGAATATTACTCGCTATTGTTCAGTCCCTGGACAATAAAGTAGACGAGCTCAGGGCGAGGATCTCTTTCCAGAGCGACATCAGGGACTGTAACATACTCTGTTTTCACAGAACCATGGCTCTCTCCAGATATACTGTCCCCATCATACTGGATTCTGGATTCACAGTTCATCACACAGACAGGAATAAAGAACTCTTTGGGAAGAAGAAAGGTGTTGGTGTATGTTTCATGATTAACTGCTCATGGTGTGATTGAGATAACAAGTCCTTTTGTTAATTAACCCGACCTCACAATCAAACGTTGACTGTATTACCTCCCGAGAGATTTCTCTTCGGTTATAGTTACAGCAGTATATATATTCACCCTCAAGCCGATACCACGACAGTGTCACAAAGCCACTCCTGCGTTGTCTTGGCTGTGTGCTTAGGGTCGTTGTCCTGTTGGAAGGTGAACCTTCGCCCCAGTCTGAGGTCCTGTCTTTGCTCCGTTCATCTTTCCCTCCATCCTGACTAGTCTCCCAGTCCCTGCCACTGAAAAAAGATCCCCACAGCATGATGCTATACACATACATATAAATACACTTTTTTTTTTTTTTATTACATTTTCCTTTATTATTTTCTAACCCTACCACCACTCCCCTAATCGGAGTAAACCAATGAACAACAACGCTTAGGCTTCTACTTCCTGCTTATACAAACTATATACATTTTACAGACATTACAGTCTATTTTAATAGTTATATATTTTGTTTTGTTTTTACCAACCATCTATTTCTTTCACTAAACGTTCTATATACGTTTTACATGAGTCATCTAGTTGTTATTAGTTGTTAGTATTCGTAATCTTCAGCTCCGTTCATCCCGTCTTTCCCACAACACCATCCATGTTGGATTTCTACTTGCCATTGTCACGTTCTGACCTTAGTTCTTGTGTGTTTTCCTTGTTTTAGTGTTGGTCAGGACGTGAGCCGGGTGGGCATTCTATGTTGTGTGTCTAGTGTGTCTATTTCTATGTTTGGCCTGATATGGTTTCTCAATCAGAGGCAGGTGTCAGTCATTGTCTCTGATTGGGAACCATATTTAGGTAGCCTGTTTTGTGTTGGGTTTTTGTGTCGTTGTGTTGGGTTGTTTCCTGTCGTTGTGTTTTCTGCACCAGTTAGGACTGTTTCGGTGTTCACGTTTATTGTTTTGTAGTCTGTTCATGTTGAGTTACCTTATTAAAATAACATGAACTCTAACCACGCTGCGTTTTGGTCCGCCTCTCCTTCCCAGGAAGAAAGTCTTCACAGTCGTTATGTTTTAACCTTTCTATTCCCATAATAAACTCTTTTTTTTTTGTTGCTGCAAGTATTATTATATTATTGATCGACTGACTATCAAATCAAATGTATTTATATAGACCTTCTTACATCAGCTGATGTCACAAAGTGCTGTACAGAAACCCAGCCTAAAACCCCAAACAGCAAGCAATGCAGGTGTAGAAGCACGGTGGCTAGGAAAAACTCCCTAGAAAGGCCAAAACCTAGGAAGAAACCTAGAGAGGAATCAGGGTATGAGGGGTGGCCAGTCCTCTTCTGGCTGTGCCGGGTGGAGATTATAAGACTATGACTTTTCAGATCACCTGGTAGTGCTACCTGCAAGGTTAGCTCCAGGTAAATGTTGCAATTCTGCCGCCATTCACGGACCTGTGACCAAAAAACAAGCTACATATGGACAGTACCAAAATACATGATCTAATGACTCTGCCTCTTCACCGCAAAATCTGCAGATCTGGGAAGGTTGTATCCCCCAAATATCTCTCGGTCTTGTTGGTTCCAAACTTCTTCCGTTTATGAATGATGGAGGCCACTGTGTTCTTGGGGACCTTCAATGCTGCAGAAATGTTTTGGTACCCTTCCCCAGATCTGTGCCTCGGCACAATCCTGTCTCGGCGCTCTACAGACAATTCCTTTGACCTGATGGCTTGGTTTTTTCACTGACATTCCCTGTCAACTGTGGGACCTTATATAGACAGGTGTGTGCCTTTCCAAATCATGTCCAATCAATTGAATTTACCACAGGTGGAGTCCAATCAAGTTGTAGAAATATCTCAAGGATGATCAATGAAAACAGGAAGCACCTGAGATCAATTTTAAATCTCATAGCAAAGGGTCTGAATACTTAAATAAGGTATTATTGTTTTTCATTTTTAATACATTTGCAAACGTTTCTAAAAACTGTTTTCGCTTTGTCCTTATCGGGGTATGGTGTGTAGATTGCTGAGTAAATGTTTTTATTTCATGTATTTCAGAATAAGGCTGTAACGTTACAACATGTGGAAGAAGTCAAGGGGTCTGAAGCCCATGTATCACTCTAGAAGAGTCTATGTATATGAGGGAGGGACGTGTGTGTGTGTGTGTGTCACTCTAGAAGAGTCAATAGAGTGACTGTATGTGAGGGAGGGACGTGTGTGTTTTGCCTGTCTCTGTGTATGTGTGCAAATGCGCACATATGTGTTTGTAGTAGCAGGCCAGGCCAGTGTGTGTGTATGTGTGAGGCAGTGTCTCTCTGTGTGTATGTATCCTTGTGTGTGTGTGTGTGTGTCAGGTCTGTGCAGTGTGTGTGTGTCAGGTCTGGGAAGTGTGTGTGTGTCAGGTCTGGGCAGTGTGTGTGCCAATCCATCCAGACAAAGAGTTACGGAGAGACAGAGAGAGGGATAATGGCAGACTGGTAATCCTGTGAAAGGCTCACTAACTCCTTTGTCTACGAGCAAACATATTCTACAGTCCTCTCCTCTACTAGCAAACATATTCTACAGTCCTCTCCTCTAATACCAAACACATTCTACAGTCCTCTAATACCAAACATATTCTACAGTCCTCTCCTCTACTAGCAAACACATTCTACAGTCCTCTAATACCAAACATATTCTACAGTCCTCTCCTCTAATACCAAACACATTCTACAGTCCTCTCCTCTACTACCAAACACATTCTACAGTCCTCTAATACCAAACATATTCTACAGTCCTCTCCTCTACTAGCAAACACATTCTACAGTCCTCTAATATCAAACATATTCTACAGTCCTCTCCTCTACTAGCAAACATATTCTACAGTCCTCTACTACCAAACACATTCTACAGTCCTCTAATACCAAACACATTCTACAGTCCTCTCCTCTAATACCAAACATATTCTACAGTCCTCTCCTCTAATACCAAACATATTCTACAGTCCTCTCCTCTACTACCAAACATATTCTACAGTCCTCTCCTCTAATATCAAACACATTCTACAGTCCTCTAATACCAAACACATTCTACAGTCCTCTAATACCAAACACATTCTACAGTCCTCTCCTCTACTACCAAACATATTCTACAGTCCTCTAATACCAAACATATTCTACAGTCCTCTCCTCTACTACCAAACACATTCTACAGTCCTCTCCTCTAATACCAAACACATTCTACACTCCTCTAATACCAAACACATTCTACAGTCCCTTAATACCAAACACATTCTACAGTCCTCTCCTCTAATACCAAACACATTCTACACTCCTCTAATACCAAACACATTCTACAGTCCCTTAATACCAAACACATTCTACAGTCCTCTCCTCTACTACCAAACACATTCTACAGTCCTCTAATATCAAACACATTCTACAGTCCTCTCCTCTACTACAAAACACATTCTACAGTCCTCTAATACCAAAAATATATTCTACAGTCCTCTCCTCTACTACCAAACACATTCTACAGTCCTCTAATACCAAACACATTCTACAGTCCTCTAATACCAAACACATTCTACAGTCCTCTAATACCAAACACATTCTACAGTCCTCTACTAGCAAACACATTCTACAGTCCTCTAATACCAAACACAGTCTACAGTCCTCTAATACCAAACACATTCTACAGTCCTCTCTCTGGGTTGGCTCAAGACTAACTGTACTGTCTACTGTCTAATAATATTCAGTAAAAAGATGTAGAAAATACCTCACACGCTCTCTCACAAAGCCCCTCTCATAGACTGGTCCTTTCAGCCAGATCTCTCACAAAGCCCCTCTCATAGACTGGTCCTTTCAGCCAGATCTCTCACAAACCCCCTCTCATAGACTGGTCCTTTTGAGCCAGATCTCTCACAAACCCCCTCTCATAGACTGTTCCTTTCAGCCAGATCTCTCACAAAGCCCCTCTCATAGACTGGTCCTTTCAGCCAGATCTCTCACAAAGCCCCTCTCATAGACTGGTCCTTTTGAGCCTGATATCTCACAAAGCCCCTCTCATAGACTGGTCCTTTTGAGCCTGATATCTCACAAAGCCCCTCTCATAGACTGGTCCTTTTGAGCCTGATCTCTCACAAAGCCCCTCTCATAGACTGTTCCTTTCAGCCAGATCTCTCACAAACCCCTCATAGACTGGTCCTTTCAGACAAATCTCTCACAAACCCCCTCATAGACTGTTCCTTTCAGCCAGATCTCTCACAAAGCCCCTCATAGACTGGTCCTATCAGCCAGATCTCTCACAAACCCCCTCATAGACTAGTCCTTTCAGCCAAATCTCTCACAAAGCCCCTCTCATAGACTGGTCCTTTCAGCCAGATCTCTCACAAAGCCCCTCTCATAGACTGGTCCTTTCAGCCAGATCTCTCACAAAGCCCCTCTCATAGACTGGTCCTTTTGAGCCAGATCTCTCACAAAGCCCCTCTCATAGACTGGTCCTTTTGAGCCTGATCTCTCACAAAGCCCCTCTCATAGACTGTCCTTTCATAGAGCCAGATCTCTCACAAAGCCCCTCTCATAGACTGTTCCTTTCAGCCAGATCTCTCACAAACCCCCTCTCATAGACTGTTCCTTTCAGCCAGATCTCTCACAAAGCCCCTCTCAAAGACTGTTCCTTTCAGCCAGATCTCTCACAAACCCCCTCTCATAGACTGTCCTTTCAGCCAGATCTCTCCTTTCAGCCAGATCTCTCACAAAGCCCCTCTCATAGACTGTTCCTTTCAGCCAGATCTCTCACAAACCCCCTCTCATAGACTGGTCCTTTTCAGCCAGATCTCTCACAAAGCCCCTCTCATAGACTGGTCCTTTTGAGCCAGATCTCTCACAAAGCCCCTCTCATAGACTGTTCCTTTCAGCCAGATCTCTCACAAACCCCCTCTCATAGACTGTTCCTTTCAGCCAGATCTCTCACAAACCCCCTCTCATAGACTGTTCCTTTCAGCCAGATCTCTCACAAAGCCCCTCTCAAACCCCCTCTCATAGACTGTTCCTTTCAGCCAGATCTCTCACAAACCCCCTCTCATAGACTAGTCCTTTCAGCCAGATCTCTCACAAAGCCCCTCTCATAGACTGTTCCTTTCAGACTGGTCCTTTTAGCCAGATCTCTCACAAAGCCCCTCTCATAGACTGTTCCTTTTGAGCCAGATCTCTCACAAAGCCCCTCTCATAGACTGTTCCTTTCACTTTTTACATCTGCGTAATTTAGCATACACTCTCATCGTACTTATTAAAATAAGTATGTTGTTCCTGCCCGCCTGGTGGAAATGTTGAATTCACAGATGTAACGTCTGATATTGTTTCTTTGTCTCTTCTTTCTCCAGGAACAAGTGGAATATGTGTTTCTGATTATCTTCACCATCGAGACCTTTCTGAAGATCTTGGCTTACGGCTTAGTGATGCACCCCAGCTCCTACATTCGCAACGGATGGAACTTGTTGGACTTTGTCATTGTCATCGTCGGGTAAAACAGAATGGTCATTTTACCTGCTCCAACTCCTATTGTTAGAATCGTCCACTACCTCTTAAGGTTGTCTTCTCCCCTTTTCATTGTTACCACGTTCTATCTCTCCTCCATCTCTCCTCCATGTCTCCTCCATCTCTCCTCAATGTCTCCTCCATCTCTCTCCTCAATGCAATGTCTCCTCCATCTCTTCTCAATGTCTCCTCAATCTCTTTACTCAATCTCTCCTCAATCTCTCCTCCATCTCTCCTCAAATGTCTCCTCCATCTCTCTCCTCAATCTCTCCTCAATGTCTCCTCCATCTCTCTCCTCAATCTCTCCTCCATCTCTCTCCTCAATCTCTCCTCAATCTCTCCTCAATCTCTCTACTCAATCTCTCCTCCATCTCTCCTCAATGTCTCCTCAATCTCTCCTCAATCTCTCTACTCAATCTCTCCTCCATCTCTCCTCAATGTCTCCTCAATGTCTCCTCCATCTCTCCTCTCTCCTCAATCTCTCCTCCATCTCTCCTCAATGTCTCCTCAATCTCTCCTCCATCTCTCCTCCATCTCTCTCCTCCATCCCTCTCCTCAATCTCTCTCCATCTCTCCTCAATGTCCCCTAAATGTCTCCTCCATCTCTCTCCTCCATCTCTCCTCCATCTCTCTCCTCCATCTCTCTCCTCCATCTCTCTCCTCCATCTCTCTCCTCCATCTCTCTCCTCCATCTCTCCATCTCTCTCCTCCATCTCTCTCCTCCATCTCTCCATCTCTCCTCCATCTCTCCTCCATGTCTCCCCCATCTCGCTCCTCAATCTCTCTCCTCAATCTCTCCTCCATCTCTCCTCCATCTCTCTCCTCCATCTCTCCTCAATCTCTCTACTCAATCTCTCCTCCATCTCTCCTCAATGTCTCCTCAATGTCTCTTCCATCTCTCCTCCATCTCTCCTCAATGTCTCCTCAATCTCTCCTCCAACTCTCCTCCATCTCTCCTCCATCTCTCTCCTCCATCCCTCTCTTCCATCCCTCTCCTCAATCTCTCCTCCATCTCTGCTCCTCTCCTCCATCCCTCCATCTCTGCTCCTCTCCTCCTCTCCTCCATCTCTGCTCCTCTCCTCCATCTCTGCTCCTCTCCTCTCCTCCATCTCTGCTCCTCTCCTTCATCCCTCCATCTCTGCTCCTCTTCTCCATCCCTCCATCTCTGCTCCTCTCCTTCATCCCTCCATCTCTGCTCCTCTCCTCCATCTCTGCTCCTCTCCTTCATCCCTCCATCTCTGCTCCTCTCCTCCTCTCCTCCATCTCTGCTCCTCTCCTTCATCCCTCCATCTCTGCTCCTCTCCTCCTCTCCTCCATCTCTGCTCCTCTCCTCCTCTCCTCCATCTCTGCTCCTCTCCTTTATCCCTCCATCTCTGCTCCTCTCCTTCATCCCTCCATCTTTGCTCCTCTTCTCCATCTCTCCATCTCTGCTCCTCTCCTTCATCCCTCCATCTTTGCTCCTCTTCTCCATCTCTCCATCTCTGCTCCTCTCCTTCATCCCATCATCTCTGCTCCTCTCCTCCTCTCCTCCATCTCTGCTCCTCTCCTTCATCCCTCCATCTCTCTGCTCCTCTTCTCCATCCCTCCATCTCTGCTCCTCTCCTTCATCCCTCCATCTCTGCTCCTCTCCTCCATCTCTGCTCCTCTCCTTCATCCCTCCATCTCTGCTCCTCTCCTCCTCTCCTCCATCTCTGCTCCTCTCCTTCATCCCTCCATCTCTGCTCCTCTCCTCCTCTCCTCCATCTCTGCTCCTCTCCTTCATCCCTCCACCTCTGCTCCTCTCCTTTATCCCTCCATCTCTGCTCCTCTCCTCCTCCCTCCATCTTTGCTCCTCTTCTCCATCTCTCCATCTCTGCACCTCTCCTTCTCCCTCCATCTTTGCTCCTCTCCTCCATCTCTGCTCCTCTCCTTCATCCCTCCATCTCTGCTCCTCTCCTCCTCTCCTCCATCTCTGCTCCTCTCCTTCATCCCTCCATCTCTGCTCCTCTCCTCCTCTCCTCCATCTCTGCTCCTCTCCCATCCCTCCACCTCTGCTCCTCTCCTTTATCCCTCCATCTCTGCTCCTCTCCTTCATCCCTCCATCTTTGCTCCTCTTCTCCATCTCTCCATCTCTGCACCTCTCCTTCATCCCTCCATCTTTGCTCCTCTTCTCCATCTCTCCATCTCTGCTCCTCTCCTTCATCCCATCATATCTGCTCCTCTCCTCCTCTCCTCCATCTCTGCTCCTCTCCTTCATCCCTCCATCTCTGCTCCTCTCCTTCATCCCTCCATCTCTGCTCCTCTCCCCCTCTCCTCCATCTCTGCTTCTCTCCTTCATCACATCATCTCTGCTCCTCTCCTTCATCTCTGCTCCTCTCCTTCATCCCTCAATCTCTGCTCCTCTCCTCCATCTCTGCTCCTCTCCTTCATCCCTCCATCTCTGCTCCTCTCCTCCATCTCTGCTCCTCTTCTTCATCCCTCCATCTCTGCTCCTCTCCTCCATCTCTGCTCCTCTCCTTCATCCCATCATCTCTGCTCCTCTCCTCCTCTCCTCCATCTCTGCTCCTCTCCTTCATCCCTCCATCTCTGCTCCTCTCCTTCATCCCTCCATCTCTGCTCCTCTCCTTCAACCCTCCATCTCTGCTCCTCTCCTTCATCCCTCCATCTCTGCTCCTCTCCTCCATTTCTGCCCCTCTCCTTCATCACATCATCTCTGCTCCTCTCCTTCATCCCTCCATCTCTGCTCCTCTCCTCCATCCCTCCATTTCTCCTACAGCCCTCCATCTCTCTTCCAACCCCACTCATCTCCTCCATCTCTTCCCTTTGCTCTCTCTCCTGCTTATGGTTAATCTGGATCTAGTATGATCGGGCAGTCTCTGGTACACAAACCCATCCCCCCTCCCTTTCTCTCTCTCTCCTCTCCCTCACTCCCCCTCTCATCTCAGTTTCCCTCTCCCCCTCCCTTTCTCTCCTCTCCCTCACTCCCCCTCCCTTTCTCTTTCTCTCCCATCTCACTGCCTCTCTTTCTCCCTCCCCTGTCCCTATTCGTCTCTTAATCTGACCCAGACTCCCTTGGCTTTCCTCTCCTCCCTCTCTCGCTCTCTCTTTCGCTCTCTCTCTCTCTCTCTCTTTCTCTCTCGCTCTCTCACTATCTCTTTTCCTCCCTTTCTCTCTTTCTCTCTCTCTCTCTCTCTCTCTCTCTCTCTCTCTCTCTCTCTCTTTCTCTCTCTTGCTCTCTCACTATCTCTTCTCCTCCCTCTCTCTCTCTCTTTCTCTCTCTTTCTCTCTCTCTTTCTCTCTTGCTCTCTCACTATCTCTTCTCCTCTCTCTCTCGTTGTCTATCAGTGGGCTTAAAGCTCCTTAGTGGATACATGTTGATGGGAATCAGTCTGCAATTGCAAAAACACTATAGGGCACAACAACAAAGCAATAACAAATAAAAATACCATTGTACAATACGGCCCTATGAAGCAGGCTATCCTGATCTCAGTCTGGGGTAGACAACTCCTCCTGATCTCAGTCTGGGGTAGACAACTCCTCCTGATCTCAGTCTGGGGTAGACAACTCCTCCTGATCTCAGTCTGGGGTAGACAACTCCTCCTGATCTCAGTCTGGGGTAGACAACTCCTCCTCCTGGGGTAGACAACTCCTCCTCAGTCTGGGGTAGACAACTCCTCCTGATCTCAGTCTGGGGTAGACAACTCCTCCTGATCTCAGTCTGGGGTAGACAACTCCTCCTGATCTCAGTCTGGGGTAGACAACTCCTCCTGATCTCAGTCTGGGGTAGACACTCCTCCTGACTCTTGATGTGTGTCATGTCCTGATCTGACCACCAGCTATACTTGACTAGCAGGCTATAGACTACCAGGCACTTGACTCCTCCTGATCTCAGTCTGGGGTAGACAACTCCTCCTGATCTCAGTCTTGATGTGTGTCATGTCAAGGTGTTGGCTAAAGCACGAGCTGACTTGACCACCAGACTATACTTGACTAGCAGGCTATACTTGACTACCAGGCTATACTTGACTACCGGACTATACTTGACTACCAGGCTATACTTGACTACCAGGCTATACTTGACCACCACTTTACCGGGCTGTAATTTTTCCTAGGTAATGGTGTTGAGTATGTGTTATTCAGTAGGCCATCTAACTCAGGTGATGATGGTGGTGATGAAGAGTATCTGTTACTCAGTAGGCCATCTAACTCAGGTGATGATGGTGGTGATGATGATGATGAGGGCGATGATGATGTGTTATACTGTAGGCCATCTAACTCAGCTGATGATGTGTGTTCCAGGCTGTTCAGTGTCGTCCTGGAGACGATGACCCATAAGGCCACTGGGGAGGCTGCGTCGACCCACCATGTGCCAGGGAAGCCTGGAGGTCTGGACGTCAAAGCTCTCCGAGCCTTCAGAGTACTGAGGCCCCTACGGCTGGTCTCAGGAGTACCTAGTGAGTAGAGGGGGGAGGGGGTTGTGTGTTTGCAAGTGTGAGTGAGTGAGTGCGTCTGATGGAGGTCGTGCACGTACATGTCTGTATATATGCATGTGCTGTAGGTGTAAACTATTCCCAACGAACAGATCATTTCAGGAGAAGCATGTTTTACAGTGTTTGTGATTCCATCACAATGTGGAATCACATAGCAGAAGCAGAAGGGAACTGGTTTGTGTGAAGGCAGGGTTGTGTAGTTGTAATCTTTCACGGACAGATGTGCGTAAACTGGTATTGTAGAATCTGTCGGGAATGGAATGGGATACGTGTGTGTAAGGAGCAACATTACTTCTGGTGTTTGGGGTTTGGATAAATCACAATTTCGCAGGTGCTACCCTTTCGTACGGGTGACGGGAACATTTGCCACCTAACTTTTAAAGAGAGGGATTGTGGAGCTCCTCGTTCTAGCATTTTCTTGATCTCTTAACAGGTATGAATCTTGAACTTCACCAAAGACTTCAAGTTGTATGGAGCTGAAGAGAAGACTGTATAGTTCTGTGTAGTTGTATGGAGTTGAAGGGAGATTGTATAGTTCTGTGTAGTTGTATGGAGTTGAAGAGAAGACTGTATAGTTCTGTGTAGTTGTATGGAGTTGAAGAGAAGACTGTATAGTTCTGTGTAGCGTGGTTGGATCTGTTCTCCATGGTTGACTGCTAACTAAAGCCTCCAGAGACTTGGCTGTTGTTCGTTCCCACACAAGAACTTGACTCACGTTGCGCTCCTAAGGCCACGCCATGCTATATAAACATTTAGAGGGACCAGGCTCTACGACACTCACACATGGACACGCACGTATGCACACAAACATGCAGGCGTGCACATGCTATGACACACGCACACATACACAGGAGGTGTTGACAGACACACGCAAACATACACAGGAGGTGATGACAGACACACGCACACATGCACAGGAGGTGATGACAGACACATGCACACATACACAGGAGGTGATGACAGACACACGTAGAGAGGACCAGGAGGTGATGACAGACACACGCACACATACACAGGAGGTGATGACAGACACACGCACACATACACAGGAGGTGATGACAGACACATGCACACATACACAGGAGGTGATGACAGACACACGCACACATACACAGGAGGTGATGACAGACACACGCACACATACACAGGAGGTGATGACAGACACATGTAGAGAGGACCAGGAGGTGATGACAGACACATGCACACATACACAGGAGGTGATGACAGACACATGTAGAGAGGACCAGGAGGTGATGACAGACACACGCACACATACACAGGAGGTGATGACAGACTCATGCACACATACACAGGAGGTGATGACAGACACATGTAGAGAGGACCAGGAGGTGATGACAGACACAAGCACACATACACAGGAGGTGATGACAGACACACGCACACATACACAGGAGGTGATGACAGACACACGCACACATACACAGGAGGTGATGACAGACACATGTAGAGAGGACCAGGAGGTGATGACAGACACACGCACACATACACAGGAGGTGATGACAGACACACGTAGAGAGGACCAGGAGGTTATGACAGACATATGTAGAGAGGACCAGGAGGTGATGACAGACACACCTAGAGAGGACCAGGAGGTGACGACAGACACACGTAGAGAGGACCAGGAAGTGATGACAGACACACGTAGAGAGGACCAGGAGGTGATGACAGACACATGCACACATACACAGGAGGTGATGACAGACACATGTAGAGAGGACCAGGAGGTGATGACAGACACACGCACACATACACAGGATGTGATGACAGACACATGTAGAGAGGACCAGTAGGTGATGACAGACACACCTAGAGAGGACCAGGAGGTGACGACAGACACATGTAGAGAGGACCAGGAGGTGATGACAGACATATGTAGAGAGGACCAGGAGGTGATGACAGACATATGTAGAGAGGACCAGGAGGTGATGACAGACGCATGTAGAGAGGACCAGGAGGTGATGACAGACACACCTAGAGAGGACCAGGAGGTGATGACAGACATATGTAGAGAGGACCAGGAGGTGATGACAGACACATGTAGAGAGGACCAGGAGGTGATGACAGACATATGTAGAGAGGACCAGGAGGTGATGGCAGACACATGTAGAGAGGACCAGGAGGTGATGACAGACATACGTAGAGAGGACCAGGAAGTGATGACAGACACACGTAGAGAGGACCCGGAAGTGATGACAGACACACGTAGAGAGGACCAGGAGGTGATGACAGACACACGTAGAGAGGACCAGGAAGTGATGACAGACACACGTAGAGAGGACCAGGAAGTGATGACAGAAGTTTGAACAACTACAATCTCTCATTATCAAAATAACGTTGACTCACAAATGACTGCTTTGTACTTCTTTGAATGTGTGTGTGTGTGTGTGTGTGTTTGTTGTAGCCTTTGAGTAAAACATCTTGCTCTGAAGGTCTGGAGATCGTATTGAACTCCACGATGAAGGCCATGCTGCCCCTGCTCCACGTTGTGTGTGTGTGTGTGTGTGTGTGTGTGTGTGTGTGTGTGTGTGTGTGTGTGTGTGTGTGTGTGTGTGTGTGTGTGTGTGTGTGTGTGTGTGTGTGTATGGGTGTGTGTGTATGGGTGTGTGTGTATGGGTGTGTGTGTATATGGGTGTGTGTATATGGGTGTGTGTATAAGTGTGTGCTCAACCCACACAAGAATGCATTAGCTAGCGCTAGTTGGCTGTGCCTGCGCCAAAACTGATATTTTCTATCCTGTAGCTCTTGTTCTCCATCTTCTTTTTAAATGTTTTCCGCACTTTTATTTCCACGACTGATCAAAACTATTTCTCTCATATTTATCAAATTGCTGTATCGAATCGCAATACATAGAATCAATTCCCAGACCTTAAGGACATGATTTATTCCTGTGTGTGTGTCTACTGACCAGTGGACTGACCAGTGTGTTGACTAGTGTGTTGACCAGTATGTTGACTAGTGTGTTGACCAGTGTGTTGACAGTGTGTTGACCAGTCTACTGGACAGTGTGTTGACCAGTGTGTTGACCAGTCTACTGCCCAGTGTGTTGACCAGTATACTGCCCAGTGTGTTGACCAGTCTACTGCCCAGTGTGTTGACCAGTATACTGCCCAGTGTGTTGACCAGTGTGTTGTCAGTGTGTTGACCAGTATACTGCCCAGTGTGTTGACCAGTATACTGCCCAGTGTGTTGACCAGTATACTGCCCAGTGTGTTGACCAGTATACTGCCCAGTGTGTTGACCAGTCTACTGGACAGTTTGTTGTCAGTGTGTTGACCAGTATGTTGACTAGTGTGTTGACCAGTCTACTGGACAGTGTGTTGACCAGTGTGTTGACTAGTGTGTTGACTAGTGTGTTGACCAGTGTGTTGACCAGTCTACTGGACAGTGTGTTGACAGTGTATTGACCAGTGTGTTGTCAGTGTGTTGACCAGTCTACTGGACAGTGTGTTGACCAGTGTGTTGACTAGTCTACTGGACAGTATGTTGACAGTGTGTTGACCAGTGTGTTGACCAGTCTACTGGACAGTATGTTGACAGTGTGTTGACCAGTGTGTTGACCAGTCTACTGGACAGTGTGTTGACCAGTGTGTTGACCAGTGTGTTGACCAGTGTGTTGACCAGTGTGTTGTCAGTGTGTTGACCAGTCTGCTGGACAGTGTGTTGACCAGTGTGTTGACTAGTGTGTTGACCAGTAGGTTGACCATTCTACTGGACAGTGTGTTGACCAGTGTGTTGACCAGTGTGTTGACCAGTGTGTTGACCAGTCTACCGGACAGTGTGTTGACCAGTGTGCTGACCAGTGTGTTGACCAGTGTGCTGACCAGTGTGTTGACCAGTCTACCGGACAGTGTGTTGACCAGTGTGCTGACGAGTGTGTTGACCAGTCTACCGGACAGTGTGTTGACCAGTGTGCTGTCAGTGTGTTGACAGTGTGTTGACCAGTCTACTGGACAGTGTGTTGTCAGTGTGTTGACCAGTTTGTTGACTAGTGTGTTGACCAGTGTGTTGACCAGTCTACTGGACAGTGTGTTGACAGTGTGTTGACCAGTGTGTTGTCAGTGTGTTGACCAGTCTACTGGACAGTGTGTTGACCAGTGTGTTGACTAGTCTACTGGACAGTATGTTGACAGTGTGTTGACCAGTGTGTTGACCAGTCTACTGGACAGTGTGTTGACAGTGTGTTGACCAGTGTGTTGACAGTGTGTTGACCAGTCTACTGGACAGTGTGTTGACCAGTGTGTTGACTAGTGTGTTGACCAGTGTGTTGACAGTGTGTTGACCAGTGTGTTGTCAGTGTGTTGACCAGTGTGTTGACCAGTCTACCGGACAGTGTGTTGACCAGTGTGTTGACTAGTGTGTTGACAGTATGTTGACCAGTGTGTTGACCAGTCTACCGGACAGTGTGTTGACCAGTGTGCTGACCAGTGTGTTGACCAGTGTGCATACCAGTGTGTTGACCAGTCTACCGGACAGTGTGTTGACCAGTGTGCTGACCAGTGTGTTGACCAGTCTACCGGACAGTGTGTTGACCAGTGTGCTGTCAGTGTGTTGACAGTGTGTTGACCAGTCTACTGGACAGTGTGTTGTCAGTGTGTTGACCAGTCTGTTGACCAGTATACTGCCCAGTGTGTTGACCAGTCTACCGGACAGTGTGTTGACCAGTGTGCTGTCAGTGTGTTGACAGTGTGTTGACCAGTCTAGCGGACAGTGTGTTGACCAGTCTACTGGACAGTGTGTTGACCAGTGTGTTGACCAGTGTGTTGTCAGTGTGTTGACCAGTGTGTTGACCAGTCTACTGGACAGTGTGTTGACCAGTGTGCTGTCAGTGTGTTGACAGTGTGTTGACCAGTCTACTGGACAGTGTGTTGTCAGTGTGTTGACCAGTTTGTTGACTAGTGTGTTGACCAGTGTGTTGACCAGTCTACTGGACAGTGTGTTGACAGTGTGTTGACCAGTGTGTTGTCAGTGTGTTGACCAGTCTACTGGACAGTGTGTTGACCAGTGTGTTGACTAGTCTACTGGACAGTATGTTGACAGTGTGTTGACCAGTGTGTTGACCAGTCTACTGGACAGTGTGTTGACAGTGTGTTGACCAGTGTGTTGACAGTGTGTTGACCAGTCTACTGGACAGTGTGTTGACCAGTGTGTTGACTAGTGTGTTGACCAGTGTGTTGACAGTGTGTTGACCAGTGTGTTGTCAGTGTGTTGACCAGTGTGTTGACCAGTCTACCGGACAGTGTGTTGACCAGTGTGTTGACTAGTGTGTTGACAGTATGTTGACCAGTGTGTTGACCAGTCTACCGGACAGTGTGTTGACCAGTGTGCTGACCAGTGTGTTGACCAGTGTGCTGACCAGTGTGTTGACCAGTCTACCGGACAGTGTGTTGACCAGTGTGCTGACCAGTGTGTTGACCAGTCTACCGGACAGTGTGTTGACCAGTGTGCTGTCAGTGTGTTGACAGTGTATTGACCAGTCTACTGGACAGTGTGTTGTCAGTGTGTTGACCAGTCTGTTGACCAGTATACTGCCCAGTGTGTTGACCAGTCTACCGGACAGTGTGTTGACCAGTGTGCTGTCAGTGTGTTGACAGTGTGTTGACCAGTCTACCGGACAGTGTGTTGACCAGTCTACTGGACAGTGTGTTGACCAGTGTGTTGACCAGTGTGTTGTCAGTGTGTTGACCAGTGTGTTGACCAGTCTACTGGACAGTGTGTTGACCAGTATACTGCCCAGTGCGTTGACCAGTCTGTTGACCAGTATACTGCCCAGTGTGTTGACCAGTCTACCGGACAGTGTGTTGACCAGTGTGCTGTCAGTGTTTTGACAGTGTGTTGACCAGTCTACCGGACAGTGGGTTGACCAGTCTACTGGACAGTGTGTTGACCAGTGTGTTGACCAGTGTGTTGTCAGTGTGTTGACCAGTCTACTGGACAGTGTGTTGACCAGTATACTGCCCAGTGTGTTGACCAGTCTACCGGACAGTGTGTTGACCAGTCTACTGGACAGTGTGTTGACCAGTCTACTGGACAGTGTGTTGACCAGTCTACTGGACAGTGTGTTGTCAGTGTGTTGACCAGTGTGCTGTGTGTCTTCAGGTCTTCAGATCGTATTGAACTCCATCATGAAGGCCATGCTGCCTCTGCTCCACATCGCCCTGCTGGTCCTGTTTGTCATCATCATCTATGCCATCATCGGCCTCGAGCTGTTCATAGGACGGATGCATAAATCCTGCTACTACATCGGCACAGGTAGACATGGGACATAACACACACACACACACACACACACACACTGGACAGTATACACGCAGATAGGTGAAAATATGAAGCTGTGGGTAATTCTCCTATAGCAGTCTTGCTACCACGTCCAGAATATATATCTGTGGAGAGACAAGTTGTATATTGTTGTGGAGATCAGAATTGTATGTCTCTCTCTCTCTCTGTCTCTCTCTCTCTGTATCTCTGTATCTCTCTGTATCTCTGTATCTCTCTGTATCTCTGTATCTCTGTATCTCTGTCTCTCACTCTCACTCTCTCTCTCTCTCTCTCTCTCTCTCTGTATCTCTGTATCTCTCTCTCTCTCTCTGTGTATCTCTCTCTCACTCTCACTCTCACTCTCTCTCTCTCTCTCTCTCTCTCTCTCTCTCTCTCTCTCTCTCTGTATCGCTCTCTCTGTATCTCGCTCTCTCTCTTTCTGCATCTCTGTCTCTCTCTTTCTGCATCTCTGTCTCTCTCTTTCTGTATCTCTCTCTCTCTCTCTCTCTCTCTCTCTCTCTCTCTCTCTCTCTCTCTGTCTTTCTCTCTCTCTCTCTGTCTCTCTGTATCTCTCTCTCTCTCTCTGTCTCTCTGTATCTCTCTCTCGCTCTCTGTATCTCTGTATCTCTCTCTCTCTCTCTCTCTGTCTCTGTATCTCTCTGTCACTCTCCCCCACTCTCTCTCTCCTCCAGACAACTATGCAGAAGATGACCCTGTGCCCTGTGCATTTGCGGGTCACGGCCGTCAGTGTGTTGTGAACGGGTCTGAGTGTCGAGGAAAGTGGGCTGGACCCAACGGAGGAATCACCAACTTTGACAATTTCTTCTTCGCTATGCTGACGGTGTTCCAGTGTATCACTATGGAGGGGTGGACCGACGTACTGTACTGGGTAAGAATTATACTGTACTCTACTGGGTAAGAATTATACTGTACTCTACTGGGTAACAACTCTACTGTACTCTACTGGGTAACAACTCTACTGTACTCTACTGGGTAAGAATTATACTGTACTCTACTGGGTAACATTATACTGTACTCTACTGGGTAACAACTCTACTGTACTCTACTGGGTAAGAATTATACTGTACTCTACTGGGTAAGAATTATACTGTACTCTACTGGGTAAGAATTATACTGTACTCTACTGGGTAACAACTCTACTGTACTCTACTGGGTAATGACTCTACTGTACTCTACTGGGTAAGAATTATACTGTACTCTACTGGGTAATGACTCTACTGTACTCTACTGGGTAATAATTATACTGTACTCTACTGGGTAACATTATACTGTACTCTACTGGGTAATGACTCTACTGTACTCTACTGGGTAAGAATTATACTGTACTCTACTAGGTAACAACTCTACTGTACTCTACTGGGTAAGAATTATACTGTACTCTACTGGGTAAGAATTATACTGTACTCTACTGGGTAAGAATTATACTGTACTCTACTGGGTAAGAATTATACTGTACTCTACTGGGTAACGACTCTACTGTACTCTACTGGGTAAGAATTATACTTAACTCTACTGGGTAAGAATTATACTGTACTCTACTGGGTAACAACTCTACTGTACTCTACTGGGTAAGAATTATACTGTACTCTACTGGGTAACATTATACTGTACTCTACTGGGTAACATTATACTGTACTCTACTGGGTAACATTATACTGTACTCTACTGGGTAAGAATTATACTGTACTCTACTGGGTAAGAATTATACTGTACTCTACTGGGTAAGAATTATACTGTACTCTACTGGGTAACAACTCTACTGTACTCTACTGGGTAACAACTCTACTGTACTCTACTGGGTAACAACTCTACTGTACTCTACTGGGTAACAACTCTACTGTACTCTACTGGGTAAAAACTCTACTGTACTCTACTGGGTAACAACTCTACTGTACTCTACTGGGTAAGAATTATACTGTACTCTACTGGGTAACAACTCTACTGTACTCTACTGGGTAAGAATTATACTGTACTCTACTGGGTAACAACTCTACTGTACTCTACTGGGTAAGAATTATACTGTACTCTACTGGGTAACAACTCTACTGTACTCTACTGGGTAATGACTCTACTCTACTCTACTGGGTAACGACTCTACTGTACTCTACTGGGTAACATTATACTGTACTCTACTGGGTAAGAATTATACTGTACTCTACTGGGTAAGAATTATACTGTACTCTACTGGGTAAGAATTATACTGTACTCTACTGGGTAACAACTCTACTGTACTCTACTGGGTAAGAATTATACTGTACTCTACTGGGTAACAACTCTACTGTACTCTACTGGGTAAGAATTATACTGTACTCTACTGGGTAAGAATTATACTGTACTCTACTGGGTAACAACTCTACTGTACTCTACTGGGTAACAACTCTACTGTACTCTACTGGGTAACATTATACTGTACTCTACTGGGTAAGAATTATACTGTACTCTACTGGGTAAGAATTATACTGTACTCTACTGGGTAACAACTCTACTGTACTCTACTGGGTAAGAATTATACTGTACTCTACTGGGTAAGAATTATACTGTACTCTACTGGGTAACAACTCTACTGTACTCTACTGGGTAACATTATACTGTACTCTACTGGGTAAGAATTATACTGTACTCTACTGGGTAAGAATTATACTGTACTCTACTGGGTAACAACTCTACTGTACTCTACTGGGTAAGAATTATACTGTACTCTACTGGGTAAGAATTATACTGTACTCTACTGGGTAATGACTCTACTGTACTCTACTGGGTAAGAATTATACTCTACTCTACTGGGTAAGAATTATACTGTACTCTACTGGGTAAGAATTATACTGTACTCTACTGGGTAACAACTCTACTGTACTCTACTGGGTAAGAATTATACTGTACTCTACTGGGTAAGAATTATACTGTACTCTACTGGGTAAGAATTATACTGTACTCTACTGGGTAACATTATACTGTACTCTACTGGGTAAGAATTATACTGTACTCTACTGGGTAACAACTCTACTGTACTCTACTGGGTAAGAATTATACTGTACTCTACTGGGTAAGAATTATACTGTACTCTACTGGGTAATAATTATACTGTACTCTACTGGGTAACATTATACTATACTCTACTGGGTAACAACTCTACTGTACTCTACTGGGTAAGAATTATACTGTACTCTACTGGGTAACATTATACTGTACTCTACTGGGTAAGAATTATACTCTACTCTACTGGGTAACATTATACTGTACTCTACTGGGTAGGAATTATACTGTACTCTACTGGGTAACATTATACTGTACTCTACTGGGTAACAACTCTACTGTACTCTACTGGGTAAGAATTATACTGTACTCTACTGGGTAACATTATACTGTACTCTACTGGGTAAGAATTATACTGTACTCTACTGGGTAAGAATTATACTGTACTCTACTGGGTAACAACTCTACTGTACTCTACTGGGTAAGAATTATACTGTACTCTACTGGGTAACAACTCTACTGTACTCTACTGGGTAAGAATTATACTGTACTCTACTGGGTAAGAATTATACTGTACTCTACTGGGTAACAACTCTACTGTACTCTACTGGGTAAGAATTATACTGTACTCTACTGGGTAAGAATTATACTGTACTCTACTGGGTAATGACTCTACTGTACTCTACTGGGTAAGAATTATACTGTACTCTACTGGGTAAGAATTATACTGTACTCTACTGGGTAAGAATTATACTGTACTCTACTGGGTAAGAATTATACTGTACTCTACTGGGTAAGAATTATACTGTACTCTACTGGGTAAGAATTATACTGTACTCTACTGGGTAACATTATACTGTACTCTACTGGGTAAGAATTATACTGTACTCTACTGGGTAACAACTCTACTGTACTCTACTGGGTAAGAATTATACTGTACTCTACTGGGTAACAACTCTACTGTACTCTACTGGGTAACAACTCTACTGTACTCTACTGGGTAACAACTCTACTGTACTCTACTGGGTAAGAATTATACTGTACTCTACTGGGTAAGAATTATACTGTACTCTACTGGGTAAGAATTATACTGTACTCTACTGGGTTTCTTCTCTGTTTCTCCATCTGTTTCTCCATCTGTTTCTCCATCTGTTTCTCCATCTGTTTCTTCTCTGTTTCTTCATCTGTTTCTCCATCTGTTTCTCCATCTGTTTCTTCTCTGTTTCTTCTCTGTTTCTCCATCTGTTACTCCATCTGTTTCTCCATCTGTTTCTTCTCTGTTTCTCCATCTGTTTCTCCATCTGTTTCTCCATCTGTTTCTTCTCTGTTTCTCCATCTGTTTCTCCATATGTTTCTCTCTGTTTCTCCATCTGTTTCTTCTCTCTTTCTCCATTTGTTTCTTCTCTGTTTCTCCATCTGTTTCTCCATCTGTTTCTTCTCTGTTTCTCCATCTGTTTCTTCTCTGTTTCTCCATCTGTTTTTCCATATGTTTCTCCATCTGTTTCTCCATTTGTTTCTTCTCTGTTTCACCTCTGTTTCTCCATCTGTTTCTCCATCTGTTTCTCCATATGTTTATTCTCTGTTTCTCCATCTGTTTCTTCTCTGTTTCTCCATCTGTTTCTTCTCTGTTTCTCCATCTGTTTCTCCTCCATCTGTTTCTCCATTTGTTTCTTCTCTGTTTCGCCTCTGTTTCTCCATCTGTTTCTTCTCTGTTTCTCCATCTGTTTATTCTCTGTTTCTCCATCTGTTTCTTCTCTGTTTCTCCATCTGTTTCTTCTCTGTTTCTCCATCTGTTTCTCCTCCATCTGTTTCTCCATCTGTTTCTTCTCTGTTTCTCCATCTGTTTCTTCTCTGTTTCTCCATCTGTTTCTTCTCTGTTTCTCCATCTGTTTCTTCTCTGTTTCTCCATCTGTTTCTCCTCCATCTGTTTCTCCATCTGTTTCTTCTCTGTTTCTCCATCTGTTTCTTCTCTGTTTCTCCATCTGTTTCTTCTCTGTTTCTCCATCTGTTTCTTCTCTGTTTCTCCATCTGTTTCTTCTCTGTTTCTCCATCTGTTTCTTCTCTGTTTCTCCATCTGTTTCTTCTCTGTTTCTCCATCTGTTTCTTCTCTGTTTCTCCATCTGTTTCTTCTCTGTTTCTCCATCTGTTTCTTCTCTGTTTCTCCATCTGTTTCTCCTCTGTTTCTCCATCTGTTTCTTCTCTGTATCTCCTTCTGTTTCTCCTCCACCTGTTTCTCCATCTGTTTCTCCATCTGTTTCTTCTCTGTTTCTCCATCTGTTTCTTCTCTGTTTCTCCATCTGTTTCTTCTCTGTTTCTCCATCTGTTTCTTCTCTGTTTCTCCATCTGTTTCTTCTCTGTTTCTCCATCTGTTTCTCCTCCATCTGTTTCTCCATCTGTTTCTTCTCTGTTTCTCCATCTGTTTCTTCTCCGTTTCTCCATCTGTTTCTTCTCTGTTTCTCCATCTGTTTCTTCTCCGTTTCTCCATCTGTTTCTTCTCTGTTTCTCCATCTGTTTCTTCTCTGTTTCTCCATCTGTTTCTTTTCTGTTTCTCCAAATTCTTCTTCTTCCACTAGATGAATGATGCCATCGGGTTTGAGATGCCCTGGGTTTACTTTGTCAGTCTGGTGGTTTTTGGCTCCTTCTTCGTCCTCAACCTGGTTTTGGGTGTGTTGAGTGGGTGAGTATCACGACGACTGTGTGTGTGTGTGTGTGTGTGTGTGTGTGTGTGTGTGTGTGTGTGTGTGTGTGTGTGTGTGTGTGTGTGTGTGTGTGTGTGTGTGTGTGTGTGCCTGCTATGTGTGTTCTCTGTGTGAGAGTTCTTCAAGGAGATAGAGGCAAGGGGGTGTTTACTAGATTGTGTGTATTAGTGTGTGTGTGTTCGTGTGTGTATTAGTGCATGTGTATTAGTGTCTGTGTATTTGTGTGTGTATTTGTGTGTGTATTAGTGAGTGTGTATTTGTGTGTGTGTGTGTATTTGTGTGTGTGTATTAGCGTGTGTGTATTAGTGTGTGTGTACTAGTGTGTGTGTATTAGTGTGTGTATTACTGTGTGTGTGTGTTAGCGTGTGTGTATTAGCGTGTGTGTATTAGTGTGTGTACTAGTGTGTGTGTATTAGTGTGTGTACTAGTGTGTGTGTATTAGTGTGTGTGTATTAGTGTGTGTGTATTAGTGTGTATTAGTGTGTGTGTGTATTAGTGTGTGTACTAGTGTGTGTGTGTATTAGTGTGTGTGTATTAGTGTGTGTGTATTAGTGTGTGTAGTAGTGTGTGTGTGTATTAGTGTGTGTGTATTAGTGTGTGTGTATTAGTGTGTGTATGAGTGTGTGTGTATTAGTGTCTGTAGTAGTGTGTGTGTATTAGTGTGTGTACGAGTGTGTGTGTATTAGTGCGTGTGTATTAGTGTGTGTGTGTGTGTGTGTGTGTATTAGTGTGTGTATTGGTACGTGTGTATTAGTCTCGGTATCATTTTGTTGACTTACAACCTGGAATTAAAATAGTTTTTTTGTGGGAGTTAGTATCATTTGATTTACATAACATGCCTACCACTTTGAAGATGCTAAATATTTTTTATTGGGAAACAAAAAATAAATAAGTTTTAAAAAACAGAGATCTTGAACGTGCCTAACTATTCTGTTTCTCCATCTATTCCCTCTATACTATTCACCCCCTCAAGTCAATACTTTGTAGAGGCACATTTTGCAGCTATTACAACTGCAAGTCTCTTGGGGTATGTCTCTATAACCTTGTCACATCTGGCCACTGGGATTTTTGCAAAACTGCTCCAGCTCCTTCAAGTTGGATGGGTTCCGCTGGTGTACAGCAATCTTTGATTGGCATCTAAACTTTCATAGTATTATCACAACGCTGACAACAGAGTTAGTCTTTCAATCACCCACGTGGGTATAACCAATGAGGAGACGGCACGTGGGTATCTACTTCTATAAACCAATGAGGAGATGGGAGAGGCAGGACTTTCAGCGCGATCCGCATCAGAAATAGAACTGACTTCTATTTTAGCGCCTGGCAACGCAGACACTCGTTCGCGAGCAGTGTGGGTTCAATAATTGAATAATATAGATTTCTAAATTTATGGTGTAGTCAGGGTGTGAGTCATACCACAGTTTCTCAAATGGATTGAGGTCTGGGCTTTGACTAGGCCATTCCAAGACATGTCATGTATCCCCTTAAACCACTCAAGTGTTGCTTTAGCAGTATGCTTAGGGTCATTGTCCTGCTGGAAGGTGAACCTCCGTCCCAGTCTCAAATCTCTGAAAGACTGAAACAGGTTTCCCTCAAGAATTTCCCTGTATTTATCCATCATTCCTTCAATTCTGACCAGTTCCCCAGTCCCTGCCGATGAAAACCATCCCCACAGCATGATGCTGCCACTACCATGCTTCACTGTGGGTATGGTGTTCTTGGTGTGATGAGAGGTGTTGGGTTTACCCCAGACATAACGTTTACCTTGATGGCCAAATATCTCAATTTTAGTCTCATCTGACCAGAGTACCTTCTTCATATGTTTGGGGATTCTCCCACATGCCTTTTGGCGAACACCAAACATGTTTACTTATATTTTTCTTTAAATCTTCTTTGGGATCGGTGTCCCTTCCACGGGACGGTTTAGTTAACATAGGCTAATGCGATTAGCATGAGGTTGTAAGTAACTGTCACGTCATCAAGTGTCACGACCTTAGTTCCTTTTTGATGTCTCTGTTTTAGTTTGGTCAGGAAGTGAGTTGGGCATTCTAGGTTTTGTATTCTAGGTTTTTTGTATTTCTGTGTTTGCCCTGGTGTGGTTCCCAATCAGAGGCAGCTGTCAATCGTTGTCTCTGATTGAGAACCATACTTAAGGAAGCCTGTTTTCCCACTATGATTTGTGGGTAGTTGTTTTCTGTCTCTGTGTTTCTGCACCAGACAGAACTGTTTCGTTTTCGTTTGTTCTCTTGTTATTTTGTTTTGTGTTCAGTTTAAATAAATATTAACATGGACGCTCACCACGCTGCACGTTGGTCCGATCTCTCCTACTCCACCTCAGAAGAGGAGGAAAACCGTTACAGTAACTAGAAAATGTTCCATGACATAGACATATCTGATATTGGCAGAAAGCTTAAATTCTTGTTAATCGAACTACACTGTCCAATTTACAGTAGCTATTACAGTGAAAGAATACCATGCTATTGTTTGAGGAGAATGCACAATTGGAAACATAAGAAGTTATTAATAAACAAATTAGGCAGATGTGGGCAGTCTTGATACAACATTTTGAACAGAAATACAATGGTTCATTGAATCAGTCTACAACTTTGCACATACACTACTGTCATCTAGTGGCCAACATTTATATTGCCCCTGGGCTGGAAAATTACATTATGGCCTTTCTCTTGCATTTCAAAGATGATGGAACAATGAAAAATACAAAAGAACGGTTGGTTTATTCTTTGTATTATCTTTCACCAGATCTAATGTGTTATATTCTCCTACATTCCTTTCACATTTCTACAAACGTCAGTGTTTCCTTTCAAATAGTACCAAGAATATGCATATCCTTGCTTCACGGCCTGAGTTACAGGCAGTTAGATTTGGGTATGTCATTTTAGGCGAAAATTGAAAAGTAAGGGGGGCATCCTTAAGTTAAAGCAATGTTTTTTTTCTTGCCACCCTTCCATAAAGCCCAGCTCTGTGGATTGTACGACTTAAAGTGGTCCTATGGACAGATACTCCAATCTCCGCTGTGGAGCTTTGCAGCTCCTTCAGGGTTATCTTTGGTCTCTTTGTTGCCTCTCTGATTAATTCCTTCCTTGCCTGGTCAGTGAGTTTTGGTGGGCGGCCCTCTCTTTTAGGTTTGTTGTGGTGCCATATTCTTTCCATTTGTTTAATAATGGATTTAATGGTGCTCCGTGGGATGTTCAAAGTTTCTGATATTTTTTTAGAGCCCAACCCTGATCTGTACTTCTCCACAACTTTGTCCCTGACCTGTTTGGAGAGCTCCTTGGTCTTCATGGTGTCGCTTGCTTGGTGGTGCCCCTTGCTTAGTGGTGTTGCAGACTCTGGTGCCTTTCAGAACAGGTGTATATATACTTAGATCATGTGACGGATCATGTGACACTTAGATTGCACACAGGTGGACTTTATTTAACTAATTTTGTGACTTCTGAAGGTTAATTGGTTGCACCAGATCTCATTTAGGCGCTTCATAGCATTCCATTTTTTTTTTATGTTGTTGATTTTCAACAATATATTTTTCACTTCACCAATTTGGACTAGTTTGTGTATGTCCATGTCACGTTCGTTATAATGAATGTCGGACCAAGGCGCAGCGTACGATGAGTTCCACATAATTTAATTAAAGAAGTGAAACTTTAGCCGAAGACTAAACAATAAACTAACAACCAACGAACCGTGACTACAACACTAATTCAAAACATAAACAATATCCCATAACCCACAGGTGGAAAAAATGCTACTTAAGTGTGATCCCCAATTAGAGACAACGATAACCAGATAGCCTCTAATTGGGAATCATACCAAACACCCCGACATAGAAAAAACAACCTAGAACCCCACATAGAAAATATAAACTAGACTAACCCCCCAGTCACGCCCTGACCTACTCTACCATAGAAAATAAAGTATTTCTATGGTCAGGACGTGACAGTCCATTACATGAAATCCAAATAAAAATCTATTTAAATTAGCAACAAAATAGGAAAAACGCCCAAGGGGGATGAATACTTTTGCAAGGCCCTGTAGTTTGTATGTACTCGTGTGTGTGTGTACTAGTGTGTGTGTGTGTACTAGTGTGTGTGTGTGTACTAGTGCGTGTGTATTAGTTTGTATGTACTAGTGTGTGTGTGTACTAGTGTGTGTATTAGTTTGTATGTACTAGTGCGTGTGTGTACTAGTGTGTGTGTGTACTAGTGCATGTGTGTACTAGTGTGTGTGTGTACAAGTGCGTGTGTATTAGTTTGTATGTACTCGTGTGCGTGTGTGTACTAGTGTGTGTGTGTGTACTATTGTGTGTGTGTGTGTGTGTACAAGTGCGTGTGTGTTCATTTGTATGTACTAGTGCATGTGTGTGCTAGTGTGTGTGTACAAGTACGTAAGTATTAGTTTGTATGTACTAGTGTGTGTGTGTACAAGTGCGTGTGTGTTAGTTTGTATGTACTCGTGTGCGTGTGTGTACTAGTGTGTGTGTGTGTGTACTAGTGTGTGTGTGTGTATTAGTTTGTATGTACTAGTGCGTGTGTGTACTAGTGTGTGTGTGTACTAGTGCATGTGTGTACTAGTGTGTGTGTGTACAAGTGTGTGTGTGTGTGTGTTAGTTTGTATGTATTAGTGCGTGTGTATTAGTTTGTATGTACTCGTGTGCGTGTGTGTACTAGTGTGTGTGTGTACTAGTGTGTGTGTGTGTGTGTGTGTGTGTGTGTGTTAGTTTGTATGTATTAGTGCGTGTGTATTAATTTGTGTGTATTAGTGTGTGTGTATTAGTGTGTGTGCACTAGTGTGTGTGTTCTTGTGTGTGTGTTCTAGTGCGTGTGCACTAGTGTGTGTGTTCTAGTGCGTGTGCACTAGTTTGTGTGTGCTACTGCGTGTGTATTGGTACGTGTGTGTGTGTGTGTGTGTGTGTGTGTGTGTGTGTGTGTGTGTGTGTGTGTGTGTGTGTGTGTGTGTGTGTGTGTGTGTGTGTGTGTGTGTGTGTGTGTGTGTGTGTGTGTGTGTGTGTGTGTGTGTGTGTGTACGTGCCTGACATTATGTGTTATGATCCTACAGAGAGTTCTCCAAGGAGAGAGAGAAGGCCCAGGCGCGAGGGGACTTCCAGAAGCTGAGGGAGAAGCAGCAGATGGAGGAGGACCTGTCTGGATACATGGACTGGATCACACAGGCTGAGGACATGGATGAGTTTGACGAGGATGGAAACAGACGTAAGTACCGTGTGTGTCTAAAGGGGGACATAACCATTCCCACTGTAGGGTGAATTGTGACATAACACTATGCACCATTTATAGATTATGACATAGGATTTTAGATGTTTTTTATGAAGTACTTAAGATGCCTCAAGGAATGCTTTATGAAGTCTTAATGTATGCTTTATGAAGCCTTAATGTATACTATATGAAGCCTTAATGTATACTATATGAAGCCTTAATGTATACTATATGAAGCCTTAATGTGTACTATATGAAGCCTTAATGTATGCTTCATGAAGACCTAATGTATGCGTTATGAAGCCTTAAAGTATACTATATGAAGCCTTAATGTATGCTTTGAGGCCTTACTGTATGCTTTATGAAGCCTTAATGTAGGCTTCATGAAGCCTTAATGTATACTATATGAAGCCTTAATGTATGCTTTGAGGCCTTACTGTATGCTTTATGAAGCCTTAATGTAGGCTTCATGAAGCCTTAATGTATGCTTTATGCTTTATGAAGCCTTAATGTATACTATATGAAGCCTTAATGTATACTATATGAAGCCTTAATGTATACTATATGAAGCCTTAATGTATACTATATGAAGCCTTAATGTATACTATATGAAGCCTTAATGTATACTATATGAAGCCTTAATGTATACTATATGAAGCCTTAATGTATGCTTTATGAAGCCTTAATGTATGGTTTATAAAGCATTAATGTATGCTATATGAAGCCTTAATGTATACTATATGAGGCCTTAATGTATGCTTTATGAGGCCTTAATGTATACTATATGAAGCCTTAATGTATGCTTTATGAAGCCTTAATGTATACTATATGAAGCCTTAATGTATGCTTTATGAAGACCTAATGTAGGCTTTATAAAGCCTTTATAAGTTGTACTTCTTTTAAAGATGTAATTCGCAGAAGGGGAAACAGTGCCACTGTCCGCCCCACGGCTGTTGTTTTTGTTTTGTTTGACAAAGGAGCGTCGTGCATCATCTGTTCAATGATGTCAGAGGG
This sequence comes from Oncorhynchus clarkii lewisi, assembly GCF_045791955.1. Classification (NCBI taxonomy): domain Eukaryota; kingdom Metazoa; phylum Chordata; class Actinopteri; order Salmoniformes; family Salmonidae; genus Oncorhynchus; species Oncorhynchus clarkii. Next base: position 78,060,312 of record NC_092155.1, read on the forward strand.
GGGGGGGGGGGGGGGGGGGTGTTGTTTACAGTAACTTCTTGATCGTTGTAATATTTCACGAACAGACGTGGCAGTGTCACCGTTAAGAATTCCAGCTTTCAATTGGGGATCTACAAATTCTAATGAACTCTGTCATTGTCTTTAGGTACTGCTGCAGTCTTGACTCTGTTCCGTTATAACAGAATTGGACTGGGTTAGGGTCGTTATAACAGAATGGACTGGGTTAGGGTTGTTATATGGACTGGGTTAGGGTCATTATATGGACTGGGTTAGGGTCGTTATATGGACTGGGTTAGGGTTGTTATAACAGAATGGACTGGGTTAGGGTTGTTATAACAGAATGGACTGGGTTAGGGTCGTTATAACAGAATGGACTGGGTTAGGGTCGTTATTACAGAATGGACTGGGTTAGGGTTGTTATAACAGAATGGACTGGGTTAGGGTTGTTATATGGACTGGGTTAGGGTCGTTATAACAGAATGGACTGGGTTAGGGTTGTTATAAAACAATGGACTGGGATAGGGTTGTTATATGGACTGGGTTAGGGTCGTTATAACAGAATGGACTGGGTTAGGGTCGTTATAACAGAATGGACTGGGTTAGGGTTGTTATTACAGAATGGACTGGGTTAGGGTTGTTATAACAGAATGGACTGGGTTAGGGTCGTTATAACAGAATGGACTGGGTTAGGGTTGTTATAACAGAATGGAACTGAGGTCCAACCCTGGGTTAGGGTTGTTATAACATAATTGACTGGGTTAGGGTCGTTTTAACAGAATGGACTGGGTTGGGGTTGTTATAACAGAATCGACTGGGTTACGGTTGTTATAACATAATTAACTGGGTTAGGGTCGTTATAACAGAATGGACTGGGTTAGGGTCGTTATAACATAATTGACTGGGTTAGGGTCGTTATAACAGAATGGACTGGGTTAGGGTTGTTATAACAGAATGGACTGGGTTAGGGTTGTTATTACAGAATGGACTGGGTTAGGGTTGTTATAACAGAATGGACTGGGTTAGGGTTGTTATAACAGAATGGACTGGGTTAGGGTCGTTATAACAGAATGGACTGGGTTAGGGTCGTTATAACAGAATGGACTGGGTTAGGGTCGTTATAACATAATTGACTGGGTTAGGGTCGTTATAACAGAATGGACTGGGTTAGGGTCGTTATAACAGAATGGACTGGGTTAGGGTCGTTATATGGACTGGGTTAGGGTTGTTATAACAGAAGGGACTGGGTTAGGGTCGTTATAACATGATGTTTCTCTCTTCCTAAATTTCCACCCTGGGTTAGGGTCGTTATATGGACTGGGTTACGGTTGTTATAACATAATTGACTGGGTTAGGGTTGTTATAACAGAATGGACTCGGTTAGGGTCGTTATAACAGAATGGACTGGGTTAGGGTTGTTATAACAGAATGGACTAGGTTAGGGTCGTTATAACAGAATGGACTGGGTTAGGGTCGTTATAACAGAATGGACTGGGTTAGGGTCGTTATAACAGAATGGACTGGGTTAGGGTCGTTATAACATAATGGACTGGGTTAGGGTTGTTATAACAGAATGGACTGGGTTAGGGTCGTTATAACAGAATGGACTGTGTTAGGGTCGTTATAACATAATGGACTGGGTTAGGGTCGTTATAACAGAATGGACTGGGTTAGGGCCGTTATAACAGAATGGACTAGGTTAGGGTCGTTATAACAGAATGGACTGGGTTAGGGTTGTTATAACAGAATGGACTGGGTTAGGGTCGTTATAACAGAATGGACTGGGTTAGGGTTGTTATATGGACTGGTTTAGGGTTGTTATAACAGAATGGACTGGGTTAGGGTTGTTATAACAGAATGGACTGGGTTAGGGTCGTTATAACAGAATGGACTGGGTTAGGGTTGTTATAACAGAAGGGACTGGGTTAGGGTTGTTATATGGACTGGGTTAGGGTCGTTATAACAGAATGGACTGGGTTAGGGTCGTTATAACAGAATGGACTGGGTTAGGGTTGTTATAACAGAATTGGACTGGGTTAGGGTCGTTATATGGACTGGGTTAGGGTCGTTATAACAGAATGGACTGGGTTAGGGTCGTTACAACAGAATGGACTGGGTTAGGGTTGTTATATGGACTGGGTTAGGGTTGTATTAACATAATTGACTGGGTTAGGGTCGTTATAACAGAATGGACTGGGTTAGGGTCGTTATAACAGAATGGACTGGGTTAGGGTCGTTATAACAGAATGGACTGGGTTAGGGTCGTTATAACAGAATGGACTGGGTTAGGGTCGTTATAACAGAATGGACTGGGTTAGGGTTGTTATAACAGAATGGACTGGGTTAGGGTCGTTATAACAGAATGGACTGGGTTAGGGTCGTGATATGGACTGGGTTAGGGTCGTTATAACAGAATGGACTGGGTTAGGGTCGTTATAACAGAATGGACTGGGTTAGGGTCGTTATAACAGAATGGACTGGGTTAGGGTTGTTATATGGACTGGGTTAGGGTTGTTTTAACATAATTGACTGGGTTAGGGTCGTTATAACAGAATGGACTGGGTTAGGGTCGTTATAACAGAATTGACTGGGTTAGGGTCGTTATAACAGAATGGACTGGGTTAGGGTCGTTATAACAGAATGGACTGGGTTAGGGTCGTTATAACAGAATGGACTGGGTTAGGGTCGTTATAACAGAATGGACTGGGTTGGGGTCATTATAACAGAAGGGACTTGGTTAGGGTTGTTATAACAGAATGGACTGGGTTATGGTTGTTATAACAGAATGGACTGGGTTAGGGTCATTATAACAGAAGGGACTGGGTTAGGGTTGTTATAACAGAATGGACTGGGTTAGGGTTGTTATAACAGAATGGACTGGGTTAGGGTCGTTATAACAGAATGGACTGGGTTAGGGTTGTTATAACAGAATGGACTGGGTTAGGGTCGTTATTACAGAATGGACTGGGTTAGGGTTGTTATAACAGAATGGACTGGGTTAGGGTCGTTATAACAGAATGGACTGGGTTAGGGTTGTTATATGGACTGGGTTAGGGTTGTTATAACAGAATGGACTGGGTTAGGGTCGTTATAACAGAATGGACTGGGTTGGGGTCATTATAATAGAAGGGACTTGTTTAGGGTTGTTATAACATAATGGACTGGGTTAGGGTTGTTATAACATAATGGACTGGGTTAGGGTTGTTATAACAGAATGGACTGGGTTAGGGTCGTTATAACAGAATGGACTGGGTTAGGGTCGTTATAACATAATGGACTGGGTTAGGGTTGTTATAACAGAATGGACTGGGTTAGGGTCGTTATAACAGAATGGACTGGGTTAGGGTTGTTATATGGACTGGTTTAGGGTTGTTATAACAGAATGGACTGGGTTAGGGTTGTTATAACAGAATGGACTGGGTTAGGGTCGTTATAACAGAATGGACTGGGTTAGGGTTGTTATAACAGAAGGGACTGGGTTAGGGTTGTTATATGGACTGGGTTAGGGTCGTTATAACAGAATGGACTGGGTTAGGGTCGTTATAACAGAATGGACTGGGTTAGGGTCGTTATAACAGAATGGACTGGGTTAGGGTTGTTATATGGACTGGTTTAGGGTTGTTATAACAGAATGGACTGGGTTAGGGTTGTTATAACAGAATGGACTGGGTTAGGGTCGTTATAACAGAATGGACTGGGTTAGGGTTGGTATAACAGAATGGACGGGGTTAGGGTTGTTATATGGACTGGGTTAGGGTCGTTATATGGACTGGGTTAGGGTCGTTATAACAGAATGGACTGGGTTAGGGTCGTTATAACAGAATGGACTGGGTTAGGGTTGTTATATGGACTGGGTTAGGGTTGTTTTAACATAATTGACTGGGTTAGGGTCGTTATAACAGAATGGACTGGGTTAGGGTCGTTATAACAGAATGGACTGGGTTAGGGCCGTTATAACAGAATGGACTAGGTTAGGGTCGTTATAACAGAATGTACAGGGTTAGGGTTGTTATAACAGAATGGACTGGGTTAGGGTCGTTATAACAGAATGGACTGGGTTAGGGTTGTTATATGGACTGTTTTAGGGTTGTTATAACAGAATGGACTGGGTTAGGGTTGTTATAACAGAATGGACTGGGTTAGGGTTGTTATAACAGAATGGACTGGGTTAGGGTTGTTATAACAGAATGGACTAGGGTTGTTATATGGACTGGGTTAGGGTCGTTATAACAGAATGGACTGGGTTAGGGTCGTTATAACAGAATGGACTGGGTTAGGGTTGTTATAACAGAATTGGACTGGGTTAGGGTCGTTATATGGACTGGGTTAGGGTCGTTATAACAGAATGGACTGGGTTAGGGTCGTTATAACAGAATGGACTGGGTTAGGGTTGTTATATGGACTGGGTTAGGGTTGTTTTAACATAATTGACTGGGTTAGGGTCGTTATAACAGAATGGACTGGGTTAGGGTCGTTATAACAGAATGGACTGGGTTAGGGTCGTTATAACAGAATGGACTGGGTTAGGGTCGTTATAACAGAATGGACTGGGTTAGGGTTGTTATAACAGAATGGACTGGGTTAGGGTCGTTATAACAGAATGGACTGGGTTAGGGTCGTTATATGGACTGGGTTAGGGTCGTTATAACAGAATGGACTGGGTTAGAGTCGTTATAACAGAATGGACTGGGTTAGGGTCGTTATAACAGAATGGACTTGGTTAGGGTCGTTATAACAGAATGGACTGGGTTAGGGTCGTTATAACAGAATGGACTGGGTTAGGGTTGTTATATGAACTGGGTTAGGTTTGTTTTAACATAATTGACTGGGTTAGGGTCGTTATAACAGAATGGACTGGGTTAGGGTCGTTATAACAGAATGGACTGGGTTAGGGTCGTTATAACAGAATTGACTGGGTTAGGGTCGTTATAACAGAATGGACTGGGTTAGGGTCGTTATAACAGAATGGACTGGGTTAGGGTCGTTATAACAGAATGGACTGGGTTGGGGTCATTATAACAGAAGGGACTTGGTTAGGGTTGTTATAACAGAATGGACTGGGTTATGGTTGTTATAACAGAATGGACTGGGTTAGGGTCATTATAACAGAAGGGACTGGGTTAGGGTTGTTATAACAGAATGTCCTGGGTTAGGGTTGTTATAACAGAATGGACTGGGTTAGGGTCGTTATAACAGAATGGACTGGGTTAGGGTTGTTATAACAGAATGGACTGGGTTAGGGTCGTTATAACAGAATGGACTGGGTTAGGGTCGTTATAACAGAATGGACTGGGTTGGGGTCATTATAACAGAAGGGACTTGGTTAGGGTCGTTATAACAGAATGGACTGGGTTAGGGTCGTTATAACAGAATGGACTGGGTTGGGGTCATTATAACATAATGTTTCTCTCTTCCTAAGTTGCGACCCTGGGGGATCTGTCAGACAAGAAGAAAGGGAAGTTTGGCTGGTTCAGTCACTCAAACGACACACACGGTAGGTTCTGTGTGTGTGTGTGTGTGTGTGTGTGTGTGTGTGTGTGTGTGTGTGTGTGTGTGTGTGTGTGTATAGCCAATTAACATCTAGGGCTAATGACTCTTGCTGTTGGGAGGCTGTGCAGTTCAGTGAACAGGCAAAAGCCTCATTCTCACAGTCATATCTAATTCTAGGATCACACACACACACACACACACAGACAGACACACACACACACACACACACACACAGAGACACACAGAGACACACACACAGAGACACACACACACACACACACACACACACACACACACACATACACACACACACACACACATACATACACACACACACACACACGCGCTGCACATCACCATCTCCTCTTTCTATATCTGGGTCTCTTTCTCAATTTGTCTCGAGATAAATCACTTGACCCTATTTCAAATAGATTGCTCCTCTCTGTAACACACACGCTAATCTCACCCCCATGTCTCGCTCTCTCTTTCTCTCTCTATCTTTCTCTCTCTCTCTTTCTCAATTATATTTTCAATTTAAGGGGCTTTATTGGCTTGGGAAACATATGTTTACTGTAACGGCTTTCTTCTGTTGAAAGAGAGGTGGACCAATACGCAGCGTGGCTGAAGTTAATGGTTTTTTAATAAGAAAAACGATACATGAACAAACTACAAAACAATAAAAGTGAAAACCCAAAACCAGTCCCGTGTGGTACAAACACTGACACAGGAGACAATCACCCACAAAACCCAACACCAAACAGGCTACCTAAATATGGCTCCCAATCAGAGACAATGACGAACACCTGCCTCTGATTGAGAACCATATCAGGCCGAACATAGAACTGGACAAACTAGACATGTAACATAGAATGCCCACTCAGATCACACCCTGACCAACCAAAACATAGAAACATACAAAGCAAACTATGGTCAAGGTGTGACATTTACATTGCCAGAGCAAGTTAAGTAGATATTAAATATAGGTTATAATGGTGTTTGTTCTTCACAGGTTGCCTAGTTGCCCTTTTCTTGTGGCAACAGGTCACACATATTTCTGCTGTGATGGCACACTATGGTAATTCTTTGTGGGTCTGTGTAATCTGAGGGAAGTATGTGTCTCTAATATGGTCGGAGGTTAGGAAGTGCAGCTCCGTTTCCACCTCATTGTGTGGGCAGTGTTCAAATAGCCTGTCTTCTCTTGAGAGCCAGATCTGCCTTCAGCAGACTTTCTCAATAGCAAGGCTATGCTCACTGAGTCTGTACATTGTCAAAGATTTCCTTCATTTTGGGTCAGTCACAGTAGCAAGGTATTCTGCCACTGTGTACTCTCTGTTTAGGGCCAGTCACAGTGGTCAGGTATTCTGCCACTGTGTACTCTCTGTTTAGGGCCAGTCACAGTGGTCAGGTATTCTGCCACTGTGTACTCTCTGTTTAGGGCCAGTCACAGTGGTCAGGTATTCTGCTACTGTGTACTCTCTGTTTAGGGTCAGTCACAGTGGTCAGGTATTCTGCTACTGTGTACTCTCTGTTTAGGGTCAGTCACAGTGGTCAGGTATTCTGCCACTGTGTACTCTCTGTTTAGGGTCAGTCACAGTGGTCAGGTATTCTGCCACTGTGTACTCTCTGTTTAGGGTCAGTCACAGTGGTCAGGTATTCTGCCACTGTGTCCTCTCTGTTTAGGGTCAGTCACAGTGGTCAGGTATTCTGCTACTGTGTACTCTCTGTTTAGGGTCAGTCACAGTGGTCAGGTATTCTGCCACTGTGTACTCTCTGTTTAGGGTCAGTCACAGTGGTCAGGTATTCTGCCACTGTCTACTCTCTGTTTAGGGTCAGTCACAGTGGTCAGGTATTCTGCCACTGTGTACTCTCTGTTTAGGGTCAGTCACAGTGGTCAGGTATTCTGCTACTGTGTACTCTCTGTTTAGGGTCAGTCACAGTGGTCAGGTATTCTGCCACTGTGTACTCTCTGTTTAGGGCCAGTCACAGTGGTCAGGTATTCTGCCACTGTGTACTCTCTGTTTAGGGTCAGTCACAGTGGTCAGGTATTCTGCCACTGTGTACTCTCTGTTTAGGGCCAGTCACAGTGGTCAGGTATTCTGCCACTGTGTACTCTCTGTTTAGGGCCAGTCACAGTGGTCAGGTATTCTGCCACTGTGTCCTCTCTGTTTAGGGCCAGTCACAGTGGTCAGGTATTCTGCTACTGTGTACTCTCTGTTTAGGGTCAGTCACAGTGGTCAGGTATTCTGCCACTGTGTACTCTCTGTTTAGGGTCAGTCACAGTGGTCAGGTATTCTGCCACTGTCTACTCTCTGTTTAGGGTCAGTCACAGTGGTCAGGTATTCTGCCACTGTGTCCTCTCTGTTTAGGGTCAGTCACAGTGGTCAGGTATTCTGCTACTGTGTACTCTCTGTTTAGGGTCAGTCACAGTGGTCAGGTATTCTGCCACTGTGTACTCTCTGTTTAGGGTCAGTCACAGTGGTCAGGTATTCTGCCACTGTGTACTCTCTGTTTAGGGTCAGTCACAGTGGTCAGGTATTCTGCCACTGTGTACTCTCTGTTTAGGGCCAGTCACAGTGGTCAGGTATTCTGCCACTGTGTACTCTCTGTTTAGGGCCAGTCACAGTGGTCAGGTATTCTGCCACTGTGTACTCTCTGTTTAGGGCCAGTCACAGTGGTCAGGTATTCTGCTACTGTGTACTCTCTGTTTAGGGCCAAATAGCATTGTTTGCTCTTTCCAATGTGTCAAGTAATTATATTTTTGTTTTCTCATTATTTGGTCTAATTGTGTCTCTCTCTCTGTCTCTCTCTCTCTCTCTCTCTCTCTCTCTCTCACTCTCTCTCTCACTCTCTCTCTCTCTCTCTCTCTCTCTCTCTCTCTCTCTCTCTCTCTCTCTCTCTCTCTCTCTCTCTCTCTCTCTCTCTCTCTCTCTCTCTCTCTCTCTCTCCCTCTCTCCCTTTCTCTCTCTCTTTTCAATCACTCTCACATTCTCTCTCCACCTCCCTCTCTCCCATTCTCTCTCTCTTTTTCTCTCTCTCTGTTTTTATATATATATTTTTTCTCTCTATCTTTTCAATCATTCTCACATTCTCTCTCTCTCTCTCTCCCTAACTCTCTCTCTCTCTCTCTCTCTCTCTCTCTCTCCCTCTCTCTCTCTCTCTCCCTAACTCTCTCTCTCTCTCTCCCTCTCTCTCTCTCTCTCCCTCCCTAACTCTCTCTCTCTCTCTCTCTCTCTCTCTCTCTCTCTCTCTCTCTCTCTCTCTCTCTCCCTCCCTAACTCTCTATCTCTCTCCCTCCCTAACTCTCTCTCCCTCTCTCTCTCCCTCCCTAACTCTCTCATTATCTCTCTCTCTCCCTAACTCTCTCTCTCTCTTTCTCCCTCCCTAACTCTCTCTCCCTCTCTCCCTCTCTCTCTCCCTCCCTAACTCTCTCATTCTCTCTCTCGCTCCCTAACTCTCTCTCTCTTTCTCCCTCCCTAACTCTCTCTCCCTCTCTCTCTCCCTCCCTAACTCTCTCATTCTCTCTCTCGCTCGCTCTCACTCTCTTGCTCTCTCTCTCTTTTTTTCTCTCTCCCTCTTTCTCTCTCTCTCTCTCTGTTTTTCTCTCTTAGCAAGTCTGCCAGCCAGTGAGACAGCCTCTACCAACACGGAGAATATAGATGAGGAACACACTGATTGCTGTGCCGCCTGCTGGTAACACACACACACACACACACACACACACACACACACACACACACACATGAAAAGCTGTTTGGTTTGTAAAGCCTACTTGAATCTCTTTTCTGATTTTTGATCAAGCAATGCAACACTTTTGATAGATCAGCCCTCGCACCCCGTGTGACCTAGAGTCATTAAATGTTGTCCATGAGACCCTTTCCTCACAGGGAACAGATTTGGTTAATTAGTAGAAGTTAACCAGTGTGGATTTTCCATCAATTGGAATTTTGTGAACGACACACACAAAAAAAAACGCTACTCCTCTGAAATGATCGATCTTCGTAAAACTCCATGACGAAGGTCTGTAATAATAACAATCCCGTTTAGTACGTCAATAAACATTCACGTGGGAGTGATCTGTCACAAATGTATATAAATCAGTCACTGACATACACCCGGTACAGTGTTTTCAAACACCGTGAAGACTCAACTCAACATTCATGTCGACCACACAGTGAAAATGGTCCAAAATAAAGAAAAGTCCCTTTTTCAGGACCCTGTCTTTCAAAGATAATTCATAAAAATCCAAATTACTTCACAGATCTTCATTGTAAAGGGTTTAACTTCTTGATTCTACTTGAGACGCATATGTCTCAAGTAGGCACCTGGAAATGCAAATGCGCTACGCTA
>NC_092155.1:78075145-78100145 GCF_045791955.1 Oncorhynchus clarkii lewisi
ATGTCCCTTCTCCTCCTGCTCTTCCTTTTCCTGATCATCTTCGCTCTGCTGGGCATGCAGCTGTTCGGAGGGAAGTTCAATTTCGACGAGACCCAGACCAAGAGGAGCACCTTCGACACCTTCTCCCAAGCCCTGCTTACCTGCTTCCAGGTAACCCCACCTGAAAAAAAAGGCTTCATAATGCTTTGTAATGTATTATAATGCTTCATAATGATTTGTAATGTATTATAATGCTTCATAATGATTTGTAATGTATTATAATGCTTCATAATGATTTGTAATGTATTATAATGCTTCATAATGATTTGTAATGTATTATAATGCTTCATAATGATTTGTAATGTATTATAATGCTTCATAATGATTTGTAATTATTCATACAGTAAGACTACATGGAGGATGGGATCTGAACAAGGCTTAATTATGATTCATATGATGATTTGTTATGGTTCATGAAACAATGCATTGTTTAAGTAAAAAATGATTCATGATGCTCCGTAAATGCTTAATCATGCTTCGTAATGCTTCACGATGCTTCATAATGCTTCATCGTGCTTCGCAATGCTTTGTAAAGCTTTGTAAAGTAAGATTATACGGAGGATGGGATCTGAACAAGGCTTCATAAGGCTTTACAGTAGTGTTTCATGTTTGTTTTGAATAAGCATGTTGTTTCTCTCTCTGTTTCTCTCTCTCTATGTCTCTCTCTCTGTCTCTCTCTCTGTCTCTCTCTCTCTCTCTCTCTCTCTCTCTCTCTCTCTCTCTCTCTCTCTCTCTCTCTCTCTCTGTCTCTCTCTCTCTCTCTCTCTCTCTCTCTCTCTCTCTCTCTCTCTCTCTCTCTCTCTCTCTCTCTCTCTCTCTCTCTCTCTCTCTCTCTCTCTCTCTCTCTCTCTCTCTCTCTTTGTCTCTCTCTCTGTCTCTCTCTCTCTCTCTCTCTCTGTCTCTCTCTCTGTCTCTCTCTCTCTCTCTCTCTGTCTCTCTCTCTGTCTCTCTCTCTCTCTCTCTCTCTCTCTCTCTGTCTCTCTCTCTGTCTCTCTCTCTCTCTCTCTCTCTCTCTCTCTCTCTCTCTCTCTCTCTCTCTCTCTCTCTCTCTCTCTCTCTCCGTCATGTCAGATTCTAACAGGTGAGGACTGGAACTTAGTGATGTACGACGGCATCATGGCGTACGGAGGGCCTGTCTTCCCTGGCATGATCATCTGTATCTACTTTGTCATCCTCTTCATCTGTGGTAACTGTATCCTTTCACAGAGACCATCATCATCATCATCACAGGAATGGTGTTGTTTACTGTTTTGAATAGAGAGAGAAAAAAAAGGGGGGATATCTGCTCACTGTTTTGGTTCTCTGTGTATTTCACCTTTTTGTCCAACTCATGTAATTAATAATCCTTGAGTACACCAACACCCACCCACAGTACACAGACACCCACCCACAGTACACATACACCCACCCACAGTACACATACACCCACCCACAGTACACATACACCCACCCACAGTACACATACACCCACCCACAGTACACATATACCCACCCACAGTACACATACACCCACCCACCCACAGTACACATACACCCACCCACAGTACACATACACCCACCCACACTACACATAAACCCACCCACAGTACACATACACCCACCCACCCACAGTACACATACACCCACCCACAGTACACATACACCCCACCACAGTACACATACACCCACCCACAGTACACATACACCCACCCACAGTACACATACATACACCCACCCACAGTACACCAACACCCACCCACAGTACACCAACACCCACCCGCAGTACACATACACCCACCCACAGTACACATACACCCACCCACAGTACGCATACACCCACCCACAGTACACATACACCCACCCACAGTACACATACACCCACCCACAGTACACATATACCCACCCGCAGTACACATACACCCACCCACAGTACACATACACCCACCCACAGTACACATGCACCCACCCACAGTACACCAACACCCACCCACAGTACACCAACACCCACCCACAGTACACCAACACCCACCCGCAGTACACATACACCCACCCGCAGTACACATACACCCACCCACAGTACACATACACCCACCCACCCACAGTACACATACACCCACCCACAGTACACATACACCCACCCACAGTACACATACACCCACCCACAGTACACATACACCCACCCACAGTACACCAACACCCACCCACAGTACACATACACCCACCCACAGTACACATACACCCACCCACAGTACACATACACCCACCCACAGTACACATACACCCACCCACAGTACACATACACCCACCCACAGTACACCAACACCCACCCACAGTACACCAACACCCACCCACAGTACACATACACCCACCCACAGTACACATACACCCACCCACAGTACACATACACCCACCCACAGTACACATACACCCACCCACAGTACACCAACACCCACCCACAGTACACATACACCCACCCACAGTACACATACACCCACCCACAGTACACATACACCCACCCACAGTACACATACACCCACCCACAGTACACGCCTGATACACCCACAGTACACATATTTACACACCCAATACACATATTTACACCCACAGCACACGCATTATACACCCACAGTGCACATATTTACACCCACAGTATACATATTTACACCCACAGTGCACACATTATACACCCACAGTACACCTATTTACACCCACAGTATACATATTTACACCCACAGTGCACATATTTACACCCACAGAACAGGCATTATACACCCATAGTACTAGTATGTCCCGTCTGTCTGTGTCTTCGTCCCTAACGGTCTGGTCAGATATCCTGCTGAACGTCTTCTTGGCTATCGCTGTGGACAACTTAGCAGGAGGAGACGGTGACACGAAGAAAGAGTAAGATTGGAGGGATAATAAATGAGCAAGGGCCTCGACAATACAAAGAATACATGAAGGGGCTGAGATGGAGAACGCGGTGGAAAGAAATCCGATGTTTCATTCGTTTCTTCTTCTTTTACAGAGAGAAGAAAGAAGAGGGGGAAGCAAAGGAAGGGGAGGGAGAGAATGGAGAACTGAAGGTAATTATTATTATATATATTTATACCTTTATTTACCTTTTGCCTTCATTTACCTTCTCTTACATGGAGGACGCTGGGCCAATTGTGCGCCATTAGTGGTGTTGTTGTTGGTGTTGTTGATGGTGGTGGTGTTGTTGTTGTTGGTGGTGTTGGTGGTGTAGTTGTTGTTGGTGTAGTTGTTGGTGGTGTTGTTGGTGGTGTTGTTGGTGGTGTTGTTGTTGGTGGTGTTGGTGGTGTAGTTGTTGTTGGTGTAGTTGTTGGTGGTGTTGTTGGTGGTGTTGTTGTTGGTGGTGTTGGTGGTGTAGTTGTTGTTGGTGGTGTTGTAGTTGTTGGTGGTGTAGTTGTTGGTGGTGTTGTTATTGTTGGTGGTGTTGTTGTTGGTGGTGTTGGTGGTGTAGTTGTTGTTGGTGTAGTTGTTGGTGGTGTTGTTGGTGGTGTTGTTGTTGGTGTTGTTATTGTTGGTGGTGTTGTTGTTGGTGGTGTTGGTGGTGTAGTTGTTGTTGGTGTAGTTGTTGGTGGTGTTGTTGGTGGTGTTGTTGTTGGTGGTGTTGGTGGTGTAGTTGTTGTTGGTGGTGTTGTAGTTGTTGGTGGTGTAGTTGTTGGTGGTGTTGTTGGTGGTGTTGTTGTTGGTGGTGGTGTTGTTGTTGTTGGTGTAGTTGTTCGTGGTGTAGTTGTTGGTGGTGTTGTTGGTGATGTTGTTGTTGTTGGTGGTGTTGTTGTTGTTGGTGTAGTTGTTCGTGGTGTAGTTGTTGGTGGTGGTGTTGTTGTTGTTGGTGGTGTTGTTGTTGTTGGTGTAGTTGTTGGTGGTGTTGTTGGTGGTGTTGTTGTTGGTGGTGTTGTTGTTGGTGGTGTTGGTGGTGTAGTTGTTGTTGGTGTAGTTGTTGGTGGTGTTGTTGTTGGTGTAGTTGTTGGTGGTGTTGTTGTTGGTGGTGGTGTTGTTGTTGTTGGTGTAGTTGTTCGTGGTGTAGTTGTTGGTGGTGTTGTTGGTGGTGTTGTTGTTGTTGGTGGTGTTGTTGTTGTTGGTGTAGTTGTTGGTGGTGTTGTTGGTGATGTTGTTGTTGTTGGTGGTGTTGTTGTTGTTGGTGTAGTTGTTGGTGGTGTTGTTGGTGGTGTAGTTGTTGGTGGTGTTGTTGGTGGTGTTGTTGGTGGTGTTGTTGTTGTTGGTGGTGTAGTTGTTGGTGGTGTTGTTATTGTTGGTGGTGTTGTTGTTGGTGGTGTTGGTGGTGTAGTTGTTGTTGGTGTAGTTGTTGGTGGTGCTGTTGGTGGTGTTGTTGTTGATGGTGTAGTTGTTGGTGGTGTTGTTGTTGGTGTAGTTGTTGATGGTGGTGTCGTTGGTGTTGTTGTTTTTGGTGTTGCTGTTGTTGTTGTTGTTGGTGTCGTTGGTGGTGTAGTTTTTGGTGTTGTTGTTGTTGGTGTAACTGTTGGTGGTGTTGTTGGTGTCGTTGTTGTCGTTGTTGGTGGTGTAGTTGTTGGTGGTGGTGTTGATGGTGGTGGTGGTGTTGGTGTAGTTGTTTCATACTGAATGTACTTGATCTACTCTTTTTCTCAGATTGACGTTGATGATGAGACTGAGTATGAGGAAGAGGAGGAGCCTGAACAGACAGAAGGTGAGGAGGAGCTTGCAATATTAGTACTATTATAATATTATACTATCATATTCTTTTAAATAGCAGTACCCGAATATGTACAATATCGGACCACTTTGGTACAGTAGCTCTTTGGTATTTTGTGTCTTTTAAATAGCAGTTGTGTCTTTGAAATGTATGTTGTGTGTCTTTGAAATGTATGTTGTGTGTCTTTGAAATGTATGTTGTGTGTCTTTGAAATGTATGTTGTGTGTCTTTGAAATGTATGTTGTGTGTCTTTGAAATGTCCGCTGTGTGTCTTTGAAATGTATGTTGTGTGTCTTTGAAATGTCTGTTGTGTGTCTTTTGAAATGTCTATAAGCTACATTATTGTATTACTCACATGGCCAGGGACAGGAGATGTAAATGAGCTATTTGTCTTAATCTAGTGTAATGCATACATCTAGTACAGGGCTCTTCATCCCTGTTCCTGAAGAGCTACCCTCCTGGAGGTTCTCTCTCCAACCCCAGTTGTAACTAACCTGATTCAGCTTATCAACCAGCTAATAATTGGAATCAAGGTGTACTAGAATAGTGTTGGAATGAAAACCTAGAGGACAGTAGCTCTCCAGGAACAGGGTTGGAATGAAACCCTAGAGGACAGTAGCTCTCCAGGAACAGGGTTGGAGATAAAACCTAGAGGACAGTAGCTCTCCAGGAACAGGGTTGGAGTTAAAACCTACAGGACAGTAGCTCTCCAGGAACAGGGTTGGAGATAAAAACCTAGAGGACAGTAGCTCTCCAGGAACAGAGTTGGAGTTAAAACCTAGAGGACAGTAGCTCTCCAGGAACAGGGTTGGAGTTAAAACCTAGAGGACAGTAGCTCTCCAGGAACAGGGTTGGAGTTAAAAAACATAAAGGAGGGTAGCTCTCCAGGAACAAGGTTGGAATTAAAACCTACAGGAAGGTAGCTCTCTAGGAACAGGGCTGGAATTAAAACCTACAGGAAGGTAGCTCTCCAGAAACAGGGTTGGAATTAAAACCTACAGGAAGGTAGCTCTCCAGGAACAGGGTTGGAATTAAAACCTAGAGGACAGTAGCTCTCCAGGAACAGGGTTGGAGTTAAAAACTACAGGAAGGTAACTCTCCAGGAACAGGGTTGGAATTAAAACCTACAGGAAGGTAGCTCTCCAGGAACAGGGCTGGAATTAAAACCTACAGGAAGGTAGCTCTCCAGGAACAGGGTTGGAATTAAAACCTACAGGAAGGTAGCTCTCCAGGAACAGGGTTGGAATTAAAACCTACAGGAAGGTAGCTCTCCAGGAACAGGGTTGGAATTAAAACCTACAGGAAGGTAGCTCTCCAGGAACAGGGTTGGAATTAAAACCTACAGAAAGGTAGCTCTCCAGGAACAGGGTTGGAGAGCCCTGAAATAGTTCATCTAGTATAATGCATAAATCTAGTGCAATGCATCACATTTCTTGTAAGATTTTATGTTTTAATTGTACGTGATCCCTGTCAAAACAAAAGGTGAGGAGCATGCAACAGAAGGAGGTGAGGAGCATGCAGTAGTAGGTGAGGATAAGTCCTTCAGACCAGGGTCAAATGCATAGTTCAAATACTTTCAATATTTGTGTGCTTGGTTTATTTGTTCAGACAGTATGGAACCAGTGGTCCTAACAGTCTAAACTGTTATTTGTGTGCTTGGTTTATTTGTTCAGACAGTATGGAGCCAGTGGTCCTAACAGTCTAAACTCGGCAAGCTTAATCAAGCACACCTCATAAAATATGCATTTGATCCAAGTCTGTTCATCAATCCAACCACATCGGCGTCAGCCGATGTGAAATGACTAGCTAGTTAGCGGTGCGCGCTAGTGGCATTCAGTCTGTGACGTTACCCACTACGAGACTTTGTAATAGTTGTTTCCATTGCTCTGTAAAGACCGTGATCTTTGTGAAGTGACAGTTAACGATGCTAGATGGTGGACAGTTGTTGATGTGTTCAGATGGTCCCTAGTTCAAGCCCGGGTTTGGGGGCAAGAAGCGGGACAGAAGTAATACTGTTGACCCAAGTCTGTTTATCCATCCTAGCATATACTGTACACTTTCTGGGGGAAAAAGGAACCCAAAATTGTTCTTTGGCTTTCCGTGTATGAGAACCATTTTGGGTTCCAGGGAGAACCCTCTGTGTAAAGGGTGCCACATGGAACCCAAAAGGGTTCTCCCTGGAACCCAAAAGGGTTCTACCTGGAACACAAAAGGTTTCTACCTGGAAACCAGAAGGGTTCTAACTGGAACTAAAAGGGTTCTACCTGGAACCAAAACGGTTCTACCTGGAATCCAAAAGGGTTCTACCTGGAATCCAAAAGGGTTCTAACTGGAATCCAAAAGGGTTCTAACTGGAACTAAAACAGTTTTGCCTGGAATCCAAAAAGGTTCTACCTGGAACTAAAACAGTTTTGCCTATAGGGACAGTCGTAGAAGCCTTTTGAAACCCTTTTTCCTGAGAGTTTCAGGCGATTCCAGAATTCTTCTCTGTAACTCCGGGACTGCAGAAGGGCTTTGGTGTCACACAGCCCACTGAGCACACCACGTCGTTTCAACGTGGACACTGTGATGATATTTGGTAGAGACCTTGATCAATGACATTTCAACCTTTATTCACCCCACTCAGAATTCCCAATGACAATTAAATCAAATTTTATTTGAAACATGTACCGAATACAACAGGTGAAATACTGGGAAATGCTTACTCACAAGCCTTTAACCAACAATGCAATTCAAGAAATAGACGTAAGAAAATATTTACTGAATAAACTGAAGTAAAAATGTAATAAAAAAATACACAATAAAATAACAATAATGAGGCTATATACAGAGGGTACCGATACCGGGGTACAGCTTAGTCAAGGTAATTGAGGTCATTTGTACATGTAGGGAGGGGTAAAGTGACTATGCATAGATAATAAACAGGTTAGTCGAGGTAATTGAGGTCATTTGTACATGTAGGGAGGGGTAAAGTGACTATGCATAGATAATAAACAGCTTAGTCAAGGTAATTGAGGTCATTTGTACATGTAGGGAGGGGTAAAGTGACTATGCATAGATAATAAACAGCTTAGTCAAGGTAATTGAGGTCATTTGTACATGTAGGGAGGGGTAAAGTGACTATGCATAGATAATAAACAGCTTAGTCAAGGTAATTGAGGTCATTTGTACATGTAGGGAGGGGTAAAGTGACTATGCATAGATAATAAACAGCTTAGTCAAGGTAATTGAGGTCATTTGTACATGTAGGTATGGGTAAAGGGACTATGATAATAAACAGAGAGTTGAAGCGGTGTAAAAACAAAGGCGGTGAATGTAAATAGTCCGGGTGGCCATTTGATTAATTGTTCTGCAGTCTTATGGCTTGGGGTTAAAATATGTTAATAAGGAACCGTTTGGACCTAGACTTGTCGCTCCAGTACCGCTTGCTGTGAGGTAGCAGAGAGAACAGTCTATGACTTGGGTGACTGGAGTCTTTGACAATTTTTGGGGTCTTCCTCTGACACCGCCTAGTATATTCAGTACCAGTCAAAAGTTTGGACACACCTACTCATTCAAGAGTTTTTCTTTATTCTTTTTCATTTTCTACGTTGAAGAATAATAGTGAAGACATCAAAACTGTGAAATAACACATATGGAATCATGTAGTAACCAAAAAAGTGTTAAACAAATCTAAATATATTTTAGATTCTTCAAAGTAGCCACCCTTTGCCTTGATGACAGCTTTGCAAACTCTTGGCATTCTCTCAACCAGCTGCATGAGGAATGTTTTTCCAACAGTCTTGAAGGAGTTCCCACATATGCTGAGCACTTGTTGGCTGCTTTTCCTTCACCCTGTGGTCCAACTCAGCCCAAACCGTCTCAATTGGGTTGAGGTCGGGTGATTGTGGAGGCCAGGTCATCTGATGCAGCACTCCCTCACTATCCTTGGTCAAATATCCCTTACACAGCCTGGAGGTGTGTTTTGATCCTGTTGAAAAACAAATGATAGTCCCACTAAGAGCAAACCAGATGGGATGGCGTATCACTACAGAATGTTTTGATAGCCATGCTGGTTAAGTGTGCCTTGAATTCTAAATAAATCACAGGCAGTGTCACCAGCAAAGCACATCCACACCATCACACCTCCTCCTCCATGCTTCATGGTGGGAACTACACATGCGGAGATCATCCGTTCACCCACACCCCGTCTCACAAAGACAGTGTTTGGAACCAAAAATCGTAAATTTGGACTCATCAGACCAAAGGACAGATTTCCACATGTCTAGTGTCCATTGCTCATGTTTCTTGGCCCAAGCTTCTTATTATTGGTGTCCTTTAGTAGTCATTTCTTTGCAGCAATTCAACCATGAAGGCCTATTTCACACAGTCTCCTCTGAACAGTTGATGTTGAGATGTGTCTCTTACTCTGTGAAGCATTTATTTGGGCTGCAATCTGGGGTGCAATTAACTTTAATGAACTTATCCTCTGTAGCAGAGGTAACTCTCGGTCTTCCTTTCCTGTGGCAGTCCTCATGAGAGCCAGTTTCATCATAGTACTTGATGGTTTTTGCAACTGCACTTGAAGAAACTTTAAAAGTACTTGAACTTATCTGGATTGACTGACCATCATGTCTTAAAGTAATGATAGACTGTCATTTCTCTTTGCTTATTTGAGCTGTTCTTGCCATAATATGGACTTGGTCTTTTACCAAATAGGGCTATCTTCTGTATACCACACCTACCATGTCAAAATACAACTGATTGCAGCTCTAGCCTTTAGCTTGGTGCGGATGTTGCCTATTATCCATGGCTTCTGGTTGGGATATGTACGTACGGTCACTGTGGGGACGACGTAGTCGATGCACTTATTGATGAAGGCGATGACTGAGGTGATATACTCCTCAATGCCATTGGATGGATCGCTGAACATATTCCAGTCTGTGTTAGCAAAACAGTCCTGTAGCGTAGCATCCGCATCCTCTGGCCACTTCCGTATTGAGCAAGTCACTGGTACTTCCTGCTTTAGTTTTTAATTGTAAGCAGGAGGATAGAATTATGGTCAGATTTGCCAAATGGAGGTATGCGTTTGTGTGTTTGTGTGTGTGTAGTGAAGGTGGTCTAGAGTTGTTTTCCCTCTGGTTGCACATGTGACATGCTGTAGAAATGAGGTGAAACTGATTTAAGTTTGCCTGCTTAAAGTCCCCGGCCACTAGGAGCGACGCTTCTGGATGAGCATTGTGCGGTATTAGTGCCAGCATCGGTTTGTGGTGGTAAATAGATGGCTACGAATAAAATAGTTGAGAACTCTCTCGGTATATAGTTTTGTCTACAGTTTTTCATGAGGTACTCTACCTCAGGCGAGCAATACCTCGAGACTTCCTTAAAATTGGACACCAGCTGTTATTGACAAATAGACACACACCTCCTGCCCCTCGTCTTACCAGACGTAGCTGCTCTGGCCTGCCGATGCACGGAAAACCCAGCCAGCTCTATATTATCTGTGTCGTCGATCAGCCACGACTCGGTGAAACATAAGAATGTACCGTTGGTAGGATAGCCTTGATCGTAGATCATCCAGTCTATTCTCCAGTGATTGCACATTGGCCAATAGGACACAGATGAAATATGGAAAACAATGCCATTCCTATTAATTAATAAGTGGCAGTTTCTTATATGTATTGTGACACTAGACACATTAGGGAAGCCATAGAAAAAGGAATCTGGTTGATATCCCATTCACTGCTCAATAGGGACGCATAGGAACGCAGAGCTTTCTAAATAAGAGTCCCTTCCTGATTGGATTTTTCTTAGGCTTTCGCCTGCAATATCAGTTCTGTTATACTCACAGACAATATTTTTACAGTTTTGGAAACTTTAGAGTGTTTTCTATCCCAAGCTATCAATTATATGCATATTCTATCATATTTTCCTGACAAAATAGCCCGTTTACTTTGGGAACATTATTTTTCCAAAAATGAAAATAGTGCCCCCTAGTTTCAAGAGGTTTTAAGATTGTGACCAAGAAAATTCCAATGTGAACAGTTCCTACTTGGGTCAAGCAAACATGTTTTATATGTAGGTACCAGTATTTTGTCTCCCTCATAACCCAACTTCTTATCTTGCCAAATTTTTTTGAGGAGTTTTGTTTACACACCTCCTTGACAGTGGTTTACCCGCTAGCTGACGAATTCTCACAAGGCACCCCGACCTTTTAACGCAAATGACGGGGATTTGGCCCTGTTGTCGGGGAAACAGTAAACACTACCATCCAGTTCAAGATAAGTCATATTTGTTCTGATATCCAGAAGCTCTTTTTGGTCATAGGAGACGGTAGCAGCAACATTATGTACAAAATAAAATACAAAAAATAATACAAAAATAATACAATAAATACAATACAAAATATAATATACAAAAAATAATACAAAATAATACAAATAATATACAATAAATAAATAAATAGCACAAAAAAAAATTGTAGCGCGTAAAACGGCATCCATTTTCCAGGTCTATCAATATGCTTTCAACCATCTAAAATCACAACAACATTCAAATGGGAATACAATGTCATATATTTTGTATTTATAGAACAACTTAATGTGTTATCACTGTGCTTCATCTAATAGCAAAACCAAATGACCTGGATTACAGATGAGATTACATTAATTCTGTTGGAGATTCTTCAGATTGTTATAGTAATGCTGAAGATCTCCACAGACCTGTAACCTTTGAAAGCTATATTGAACATGCACACTTTCCGTGATTACAGAAGACATTTATAGCTGCAGTAACATCAAAATGTGCCCCAAAAAAATGTATTATTGATATTGTTGGATTCACGTCTTCATCTCAAACAAATAGCGTAACATGTGGTTCATTCGAGTCTCAATCAAAAGTTAAAGAATTAGGACTAAATCAAATTAAATAAAACTTTAAATTTAAATACATTTAAATATAGTTTCATTTGATTTAGTCCGATTCTTTAACTTTTGATTGAGATGTGAATTAACCACATTTTACGTTGATACATTTTTGCAAATATAATGTATTTTCCTAGTAGATTCCATGTCACAATACATTGATAAATTACGTTGAATCAACCAGTTCGTTGATTCAACGTAATCATTCGGGAAGGGCATCATTCGGGAAGGGCATCATTCTTTTTTAAGGTGGATGGAAATAGAGTTAAATAGAGAGACACAGTGTGATTACGCCAGTCACACTCGTAACACCCCGACCCAGTGACTCAGTCATTTAGATCAAACTGAATGTTCCTCAGATCAGTGTTTCCTCAACCCTCTCCTCAGAACCCCCAGCCAGTCCAACCTTCTCCTCAGAACCCCCAGCCAGTCCAACCTTCTCCTCAGAACCCCCAGCCAGTCCAACCTTCTCCTCAGAACCCCCACCCAGTCCAACCTTCTCCTCAGAACCCCCAGCCAGTCCAACCTTCTCCTCAGAACCCCCAGCCAGTCCAACCTTCTCCTCAGAACCCCCAGCCAGTCCAACCTTCTCCTCAGAACCCCCAGCCAGTCCAACACTCTCCTCAGAACCCCCAGCTAGTCCAACCTTCTCCTCAGAACCCCCAGCCAGTCCAACCTTCTCCTCAGAACCCCAAGCCAGTCCAACCTTCTCCTCAGAACCCCCAGCCGGTCCAACCTTCTCCTCAGAACCCCCAGCCAGTCCAACCTTCTCCTCAGAACCCCCAGCCAGTCCAACCTTCTCCTCAGAACCCCCAGCCAGTCCAACCCTTTCCTCAGAACCCCCAGCCAGTCCAACCCTTTCCTCAGAACCCCCAGCCAGTCCAACCTTCTTCTCAGAACCCCAAGCCAGTCCAACTTTCTCCTCAGAACCCCCAGCCAGTCCAACCTTCTCCTCAGAAGCCCCAGCCAGTCCAACCTTCTCCTCAGAACCCCAGCCAGTCCAACCTTCTCCTCAGAACCCCAAGCCAGTCCAAGCTTCTCCTCAGAACCCCCAGCCAGTCCAACCTTCTCCTCAGAAGCCCCAGCCAGTTCAACCTTCTCCTCAGAACCCCAAGCCAGTCCAAACTTCTCCTCAGAACCCCAAGCCAGTCCAACCTTCTCCTCAGAACCCCCAACCAGTCCAACCTTCTCCTCAGAACCCCCAGCCAGTCCAACCTTCTCCTCAGAACCCCCAGCCAGTCCAACATTCTCCTCAGAACCCCAAGCCAGTCCAACCTTCTCCTCAGAACCCCAAGCCAGTCCAACCTTCTCCTCAGAAGCCCCAGCCAGTCCAACCTTCTCCTCAGAAGCCCCAGCCAGTCCAACCTTCTCCTCAGAACCCCCAGCCAGTCCAACCTTTTCCTCAGAAGCCCCAGCCAGTCCAACCTTCTCCTCAGAAGCCCCAGCCCTCAGAAGCCCCAGCTTTTGAACTCTGCATTGTTGGGAAAGGGCTAGAAAGTAAGCATCTCATGGTAAAGTCTACACCTGTTGTATTTGGCACGTTGAGTAAAGTAACAAATAGCAAGGGCTTAGTGATGAGTGATTAGTTGACCAGTTGACCAGTTGAATCAGGTGACCAGGTGAATCGGTTGAATCAGGTGTCCAGGTGAATCAGTTGAATCAGGTGATCATGTGAATCAGGTGAATCAGTTGAATCAGGTGAATCAGTTGTATCAGATGAATCAGATGAATCAGGTGAGCTTGGACTGGAACACGTAAAATATGTGGAACTGGCTGGAGGTTCTGGTGGAGAGGTTTGGGAAACACTGGATGATATCAGGTGGCTGTTTGTCAGACAGACTGTGTTTTTCTCTTTCTCAGAGGCGGCAGTAGGCATCCAGCTGAACGTAGCAGACATCCTCCCTCCAAAGGAGAAGGTTACACCAATCCCAGAGGGCAGCGCCTTCTTCTGTCTCAGCAAGACCAACCCGTGAGTCTCGTACTAACACTCTAAACTAATCAATGATTTATTGAGTTTATTGAGTTTATACTAGAGGACTACTACTATTATACTAGAGGACTACTACTATTATACTATAGTAATACTACTATTATACTATAGTAATACTATTATTATACTATAGTAATATTACTATTATACTATAGTAATACTACTATTATACTAGAGGACTACTACTATTATACTATAGTAATACTACTATTATACTAGAGGACTACTACTATTATACTATAGTAATACTACTATTATACTATAGTAATACTACTATTATACTATAGTAATACTATTATTATACTATAGTAATATTACTATTATACTATAGTAATTCTACTATTATACTATAGTAGTACTACTATTATACTATAGTAATACTACTATTATACTAGTGGGCTACTACTATTATACTATAGTAATACTACTATTATGCTATAGTAATACTACTATTATACTATAGTAATACTACTATTATACTAGTGGGCTACTACTATTATACTATAGTAATACTACTATTATACTATAGTAATACTACTATTATACTATAGTAATACTACTATTATACTATAGTAATACTACTATTACACTAGAGGACTACTAAAATAAATAAATGTGCATCTGACGAATAGTGAGCAGAGACGTTTTTTCCTTTTCTGAAGTTTATTTAAATATAAAAAAGTAATATTTAGACAATTAGGTTTGATCCCAGCTCTTCTGTTTAAGTTGAGACTGTGCTAGCCCACTGAGCTAAAGCCTAGGCATTATCTTTGGGAGCTAACACACGTCTTCAGGTCTTCGGTAAGGTTTCTTATCAAGGTCTTCAAATTATTATTATTGTTATTGTTTGTTTCTTCTTCAGGATCCGTCGGGGTTGCCACTTCCTGATCCACCACCACATCTTCTGCAATCTCATCCTGGTCTTCATCATCCTCAGCAGCTGCTCTTTGGCCGCAGAGGATCCCATCAGAGCACACTCCTTCAGGAACAATGTAAGTTACACTCTCCTTTAGGAACAATGTAAGTTACACACTCTCCTTTAGGAACAATGTAAGTTACACACTCCTTTAGGAACAATGTAAGTTACACACTCCTTTAGGAACAATGTAAGTTACACTCTCCTTTAGGAACAATGTAAGTTACACACTCCTTTAGGAACAATGTAAGTTACACACTCCTTCAGGAACAATGTAAGTTACACACTCCTTTAGGAACAATGTAAGTTACACACTCCTTTAGGAACAATGACGCTTTTCTCCACAAATAATATGAATGTGATTGAACTGATGTTCGTCAAGAAATAATGGTGGCAAACGCACTGGGTAAACCGTTTAAAGACTGCAAGCGCACTAGAGCGAATTATATATAATACGTTTTCTTGAAAACGTGTGGTTTTAAGTGCATTCTAACGTGGACTTTGTTTGTGGAAGCGTATCAGTCGTGTCGAAGGTTTTACGCGCGCTCAGTTGTTGTGTCTCGAAGCGCTGCGCGAGTAGAAATGTTTAAATGGAAGTGATTGGAACTCCCCTTGCGTGCTTCTGTTACGGTGAAAAGTTCACAATGAAACTAACATTAAATGTGCAGAATGATGTATTTGCATGTGTTGGCCATCAAGCAACCTAATCATTTCTATGCCATTGTGGGCAACGGTAGCCTACCATTTGATACAATAAATATGCTGGAATGACTATCACTGGAGTGATTGCAAATCAATTTGTGCAAACGCATTTAATAAATAGCCTATAATTTCAGTGTATTGTTGTTGTAGCCTTGTGTTATTATGTAAATATTAATGGCCATGTTTAGTTAGTTGGATTGGTAGCAATTGTGGTCATGGTTACAGCTCTATCCAATTCCCAATCGGCTGTGATCAGATGTTAGAATGCATTAGAGTGAAGGAAACAGTCAGTCAGATTAGGTTACAGGTGATCAGCTGCTAGAATGCATTAGAGTGAAGGAAACAGTCAGTCAGATTAGGTTACAGGTGATCAGATGTTGTTAGAATGCATTAGAGTGAAGGAAACAGTGGGTCAGATTAGGTTACAGGTGATCAGACGTTAGAATGCATTAGAGTGAAGGAAACAGTCAGTCAGAATAGGTTACATGTGATCAGATGTTAGAATGCATTAGAGTGAAGGAAACAGTCAGTCAGAATAGGTTACATGTGATCAGATGTTAGAATGCATTAGAGTGAAGGAAACAGTCAGTCAGATTAGGTTACAGGTGATCAGATGTTGTTATAATGCATTAGAGTGAAGGAAACAGTCAGTCAGATTAGGTTACAGGTGTTCAGATGTTGTTAGAATGCATTAGAGTGAAGGAAACAGTCAGTCAGATTAGGTTACAGGTGATCAGACGTTAGAATGCATTAGAGTGAAGGAAACAGTCAGTCAGATTAGGTTACAGGTGATCAGACGTTAGAATGCATTAGAGTGAAGGAAACAGTCAGTCAGATTAGGTTACAGGTGATCAGATGTTGTTAGAATAAATTAGTCTGGCAATTTGAAGTAAGCAGGCTGCTAAATGGTTCAGTTTACATCCATCCGACATCTTGTCTAGGCTACTGTGGGCAATCTGAAATTAGATATAGACCTAATCAGGAGCTATAAACTACCTGCATCTAGCTAAGCAAACCATGGCAAAGTTGAATTACAATCATCAACCCAGATTGTATTCAGAAGCCTAGGCCTATTGGAATGACAAGTCAATCACACACATAGGCCTTGCTATTTGCATTATTCATTTATAACCGTTTTATAATCCTAACTTCTGGCACAGAATAAGAAATCTCACCGTTTCTTTGAAATTGGTCTGAGTGTTTCCTACGCAGAGATCTCATGATCCTCTGTTCAACTTTCATCACTCAAACTCTCGAATCTATCTATAGTTATGTACATGCCCCCCCCGAAAAAAGGGGGATTTATTTACAATCATAGCAGTTAAGCGAGTTATATTCGACAATCATTGATGGAAAATGATCTGCCGAGTTTAATGATTCATTATATTTTATCTTGCGACATATTCAAATTCCTATATTACGTCAAGTTAGCTCGCAATAATTATTATTTTAACGGAAAAACCAAATTTAGTTTCTTACGTCGTTATGTCAACATTTATAATTTTTTAAACCTCCTAATAACGTTATACTTGCATGTATTTTTTTAGAACATAATTTCTAAGATGGTAAAATAATTTCAACTGAAACATCTAAACCAGATCTGAGGTAAACAAGATAATAGAGCTATATATAAATATATAAATATATACATATATAACTATATACATATATAAATATATAAATATATACATATATAACTATATACATATATAAATAAATAAATATATACATATATAAATATATAAATATATACATATATAAATATATAAATATATAACTATATAAATATATACATATATAACTATATATAACTATATACATATATACATATATAACTATATACATATATACATATATAACTATATACATATATACATATATAACTATATACATATATACATATATAACTATATACATATATACATATATAACTATATACATATATACATATATAACTATATAAATATATACATATATAACTATATACATATACATATACATATATAACTATATAAATATATACATATATAACTATATACATATATACATATATAACTATAGACATATATACATATATAACTATATACATATATACATATATAACTATATACATATATACATATATAACTATATACATATACATATACATATATAAATATATACATATATACATATATAACTATATAAATATATAACTATATAAATATATACATATATAACTATATACATATACATATACATATATAACTATATAAATATATACATATATAACTATATACATATATACATATATAACTATATACATATATACATATATAACTATATACATATATACATATATAACTATATACATATATACATATATAACTATATACATATATACATATATAACTATATACATATACATATACATATATAACTATATAAATATATACATATATACATATATAACTATATAAATATATACATATATAACTATATACATATACATATACATATATAACTATATAAATATATACATATATAACTATATATAACTATATACATATATACATATATAAATATATACATATACATATATAACTATACAAATATATACATATATAACTATATAAATATATACATATATAACTATATACATATATACATATATAACTATATAAATATATACATATATAACTATATAAATATATACATATATAACTATATACATATATAACTATATACATATATACATATATAACTATATAAATATATACATATATAACTATATACATATATACATATATAACTATATACATATATACATATATAACTATATACATATACATATACATATATAACTATATAAATATATACATATATACATATATAACTATATACATATACATATACATATATAACTATATACATATACATATACATATATAACTATATAAATATATACATATGTACATATATAACTATATAAATATATACATATATAACTATATATAACTATATACATATATACATATATAAATATATACATATACATATATAACTATATAAATATATACATATGTACATATATAACTATATAAATATATACATATATAACTATATATAACTATATACATATATACATATATAAATATATACATATACATATATAACTATATAAATATATACATATATAACTATATAAATATATACATATATAACTATATATATATATACATATATAACTATATAAATATATACATATATAACTATATACATATATAACTATATACATATATACATATATAACTATATAAATATATACATATATAACTATATACATATACATATACATATATAACTATATAAATATATACATATATAACTATATAAATATATACATATATAACTATATAAATATATACATATATAACTATATACATATATACATATATAACTATATACATATATACATATATAACTATATAAATATATACATATATAACTATATACATATATACATATATAACTATATACATATATACATATATAACTATATACATATATACATATATAACTATATACATATACATATACATATATAACTATATAAATATATACATATATACATATATAACTATATAAATATATACATATATAACTATATACATATACATATACATATATAACTATATAAATATATACATATATACATATATAACTATATAAATATATACATATATAACTATATATAACTATATACATATATACATATATAAATATATACATATACATATATAACTATATAAATATATACATATATAACTATATAAATATATACATATATAACTATATACATATATACATATATAACTATATAAATATATACATATATAACTATATAAATATATACATATATAACTATATACATATATAACTATATACATATATACATATATAACTATATAAATATATACATATATAACTATATACATATACATATACATATATAACTATATAAATATATACATATATAACTATATAAATATATACATATATAACTATATAAATATATACATATATAACTATATAAATATATACATATATAACTATATAAATATATACATATATAACTATATACATATACATATACATATATAACTATATAAATATATACATATATAACTATATACATATATACATATATAACTGTATAAATATATACATATATAACTATATAAATATATACATATATAACTATATACATATACATATACATATATAACTATATAAACATATACATATATTACTATATAACTATATACATATATAAATATACACACATATAAACATATGTATATATATATATATATATATACATATAAATATATACATAAGTAAATATATACATATATAAATATATAAATATATAAATATACACATATATAAACATATGCATATATACATATCAAATTATAAATATAATAACATATTGAGAACAAACAACCAACAAAATAAAAACTAGAGTGTCAAGGAGAAGAAGAAAAAATCCAAAAATGTTGTGTCATGGTGCCCCCATTGATTTTGTTATAATATTGGAGTCACTCAGATAGTACAAGGCATAACTTTTGCAGGAAATTAGCTGTAAAACAGCTAAATGTTGTCTCTTGGTCCAGTCTTGTTCTGATCTACAGGAACACACAGCCCTGACTAAGAACAGAAACACTGGGTTCAGACCTGACCTCACACAACCAGTCACCAGGCTCCCTGAGCAACACACACACACACACACACACACACACACACACACACACACACACACACACACACACACACACACACACACACACACACACACACACACACACACAGAGAGAGAAGCAGCTGCCCTGATTGCACATTTGGTCATCATGCTAGACGTGCCAATTACAGCCAGCTGAGGAAGGACCGTCTTGTAACGTACAATCAGAGAATCAGTGGGCGCGTTCCAGACTGTCTTGTAACGTACAATCAGAGAGTCAGTGGGTGCGTTCCAGACTGTCTTGTAAAGTACAATCAGCAGCCCCACAAGGAGGCAGAGAAGGTAGTGGGGTGTGTTCAAGGGAGGAAGTGGGCACTTTTCCAGGATGCCTACAGTGTAGACTCTTTGACCAAAGTAAATGATCAGATTGTTCAATCATATTCATTTGATTCCTGGAATTTCCAAAATATACCTGATACCCTGTCTTTGTGTCCTCTCTACCCTACAGGTTCTGGGCTATGCAGACTATGCCTTTACCTCTATATTCACCGTGGAGATTATACTGAAGGTAATGAAACATTAAAGGGGACTGTTTGTCACTATGAAGTGTTATAGATTTGTTATGAAATATGAGGCTACATAGCGCACAGTAGGAGCACTGTGAAACAGTGGCTGCACATCCCAAATGGCACCCTATTCCTTCCATCGTGCACTTTATATAGGGAATAGGGTTCCATAGGGCTCTGGTCTAAAGTAGTGCACTATATAGGGAATAGGGTGCCATAAGGCTCTGGTCTAAAGTAGTGCACTATATAGGGAATAGGGTGCCATAAGGCTCTGGTCTAAAGTAGTGTACTTTATATAGGGAATAGGGTGCCATAAGGCTCTGGTCTAAAGTAGTGCACTTTATATAGGGAATAGGGTGCCATAAGGCTCTGGTCTAAAGTAGTGCACTATATAGGGAATAGGGTGCCATTAGGCTCTGGTCTAAAGTAGTGCACTTTATATAGGGAATAGGGTGCCATTAGGCTCTGGTCTAAAGTAGTGCACTATATAGGGAATAGGGTGCCATTAGGCTCTGGTCTAAAGTAGTGCACTACATAGGGAATAGGGTGCCCTAAGGCTCTGGTCTAAAGTAGTGCACTATATAGGGAATAGGGTGCCATAAGGCTCTGGTCTAAAGTAGTGCACTATATAGGGAATAGGGTGCCATAAGGCTCTGGTCTAAAGTAGTGCACTATATAGGGAATAGGGCTCTGGTCTAAAGTAGTGCACTATATAGGGAATAGGGTGCCATAAGGCTCTGGTCTAAAGTAGTGCACTATATAGGGAATAGGGTGCCATAAGGCTCTGGTCTAAAGTAGTGCACTATATAGGGAATAGGGCTCTGGTCTAAAGTAGTGCACTATATAGGGAATAGGGCTCTGGTCTAAAGTAGTGCACTATATAGGGAATAGGGCTCTGGTCTAAAGTAGTGCACTACCACTAAGTTCTCATTTTATTATGTTCCCTGTCCTAACACTCCTGTTCTCTTTTTTCCTCTTCCTACCCACCTAATCCTCCTCCTCATCCTCCTCCTCCGCTCCACTCTCCTCCTCCCCCACCTCCTCATCCTCCACCTCCTCCTCTACCTCCTCCACCTCCTCATCCTCATCCTCCTCCACCGCCTCCCTCTCCTCCTCCTCCCCCTCCTCCTCCTCCTCCTCATCCTCGTCCTCCACCTCCTCCCCCTCCTCATCCACCTCCTCTTCCTCCACCTCCTCCTGCTCCTCTTCCTCCTCCTCCCCCACCTCCTGTTTATCCTCCTCCTCCCCTCCTCCTCCTCCTCATCCTCCACCTCCTCCCCTTCCACCTCCTCATCCTCCGCCTCATCCTCCTCCACCTCATCCTCCTCCTGCTCCTCCTCCTTCTCTCCCACCTCCTGTTTATCCTCCTCCTCCTCATCCTCCTCTTCCTCCTCCCCCTCCTCCTCCTCCTACTCTTCCTCCTCCTCCCCCTCCACATCCACCTCCCCCTCCACCTCCTCCTCGTCATCTTCCTCCTCCTCCTCACCCTCCTCCTCCGCCTCATCTTCCTCCTCCTCCTGTTTATCCTCCTCCTCCCCCACCTCCTCTTCCTCCTTCTCCTCTAGATGACGGTTCATGGAGCGTTCCTCCACCAAGGTTCATTCTGTAGGAACTGGTTCAATCTGTTGGATCTCCTGGTGGTCTCTGTGTCTCTGATCTCCTTCTTCCTACAGTGAGTCTCAATTAAACTTCTGTACAACGTTAGGCATCATAGCCTTAGCCTAGCATGTCCACTGTATACAACGTTAGGCATCATAGCCTTAGCCTAGCATGTCCACTGTATACAACGTTAGGCATCATAGCCTTAGCCTAGCATGTCCACTGTATACAACGTTAGGCATCATAGCCTTAGCCTAGCATGTCCACTGTATACAACGTTAGGCATCATAGCCTTAGCCTAGCATGTCCACTGTATACAACGTTAGGCATCATAGCCTTAGCCTAGCATGTCCACTGTATACAACGTTAAGCATCATAGCCTTAGCCTAGCATGTCCACTCTATACAACGTTAGGCATCATAGCCTTAGCCTAGCATGTCCACTGTATACAACGTTAGGCATCATAGCCTTAGCCTAGCATGTCCACTGTATACAACGTTAGGCATCATAGCCTTAGCCTAGCATGTCCACTGTATACAACGTTAAGCATCATAGCCTTAGCCTAGCATGTCCACTGTATACAACGTTAGGCATCATAGCCTTAGCCTAGCATGTCCACTGTATACAACGTTAGGCATCATAGCCTTAGCCTAGCATGTCCACTGTATACAACGTTAAGCATCATAGCCGTAGCCTAGCATGTCCACTGTATACAACGTTAGGCATCATAGCCTTAGCCTAGCATGTCCACTGTATACAACGTTAGGCATCATAGCCTTAGCCTAGCATGTCCACTGTATACAACGTTAAGCATCATAGCCTTAGCCTAGCATGTCCACTGTATACAACGTTAGGCATCATAGCCTTAGCCTAGCATGTCCACTGTATACAACATAAGGCATCATAGCCTTAGCCTAGCATGTCCACTGTATACAACGTTAGGCATCATAGCCTTAGCCTAGCATGTCCACTGTATACAACGTTAGGCATCATAGCCTTAGCCTAGCATGTCCACTGTATACAACGTTAGGCATCATAGCCTTAGCCTAGCATGTCCACTGTATAAGCACTGAGTACCATTATCAAGGCCGTATGTTCTGGTCATACATACAGTGCATTCAGAAAGTAGTCAGCCCCCTTCACCTTTTCCACATTTTGTTACTTTACAGCCTTATTCTAAAATAAATATATCCTTTTTTTCTGTCATCAATCTACACACAATACCCCATAATGGCAAAGCAAATGTATTCAAATAAAAAAACTGAAATACTACATCTACAGTGGGGAGAAAAAAAGTATTTAGTCAGCCACCAATTGTGCAAGTTCTCCCACTTAAAAAGATGAGAGAGGCCTGTAATTTTTTTACTTATTTTTGTACACTTCAACTATGACAGACAAAATGAGAGGAAAAAATTCCAGAAAATCACATTGTAGGATTTTTAATGAATTTATTTGCAAATTATGGTGGAAAATAAGTATTTGGTCACCTACAAACAAGCAAGATTTCTGGCTCTCACAGACCTGTAACTTCTTCTTTAAGAGGCTCCTCTGTCCAAAGTACTGAGTAAATGATGTAAATACATATGTAAATGTGATATTTCCACTGTCTATGAATTTGAGAGTTTTTATAATCTCTCCAGCCTCATCCCTCAGCTTTTTACTGAAACCGGAGAAAGTTTTGTTATTGTATCAACTGCTGATAAAGGCTGTAGAACACACCAGCTATCTGAGTGAAGAACCACATCAGTTCTTCTACCTGTTCTGAAATCAGTACTCCTACCTGTCCTGAAATCAGTACTCCTACCTGTTCTGAAATCAGTACTACTACCTGTTCTGAAATCAGTACTTCTACCTGTTCTGAAATCAGTACTCCTACCTGTTCTGAAATCAGTACTCCTACCTGTTCTGAAATCAGTACTCCTACCTGTTCTGAAATCAGTACTCCTACCTGTCCTGAAATCAGTACTACTACCTGCTCTGAAATCAGTACTCCTACCTGTTCTGAAATCAGTACTCCCACCTGTTCTGAAATCAGTACTCCTACCTGTTCTGAAATCAGTACTCCTACCTGTTCTGAAATCAGTACTCCTACCTGTTCTGAACTCAGTTCTCCTACCTGTTCTGAAATCAGTACTCCTACCTGTTCTGAAATCAGTACTCCTACCTGTTCTGAAATCAGTACCTCTACCTGTTCTGAAATCAGTACTCCTACCTGTTCTGAAATCAGTACTCCTACCTGTTCTGAAATCAGTACTCCTACCTGTTCTGAAATCAGTACCTCTACCTGTTCTGAAATCAGTACTCCTACCTGTTCTGAAATCAGTACTCCTACCTGTTCTGAAATCAGTACACCTACCTGTTCTGAAATCAGTACTACCTGTTCTAAAGGAGGATAACCTTATGTGACTCTCTTGCTCTCTCTCCCTGTTCTCTCTCTCTCCCTGTTTCTCTCTTTCTCTCCCAGTTCGAGTGCCATCTCTGTGGTCAAGATTCTCAGGGTACTCAGAGTACTCAGGCCTCTACGAGCCATCAACAGAGCCAAAGGACTGAAGGTAAGGGTGGTTGCGTGTGTGTGTGTGTGTGGTTGTGTACTTGTTTGTTGACCTGCCTAACAACTGTGTGTTCTGTCCATTCAGCATGTGGTCCAGTGTGTGTTCGTAGCGATCAAGACCATCGGTAACATCATGATCGTCACTACTCTACTACAGTTCATGTTCGCCTGCATCGGAGTCCAGCTCTTCAAGGTAACGTGTAATGTACTGAGAGTCTATCTCTTCAAGGTAATATGTACTGTACTGTACTGAGAGTCTAACTCATCAAGGTAATATGTACTGTACTGAGAGTCTAACTCTCCAAGGTAACGTGTACTGTACTGAGAGTCTAACTCA
>NC_092155.1:78107645-78117645 GCF_045791955.1 Oncorhynchus clarkii lewisi
GTAGCCACCCTTTGCCTTGATGACAGCTTTGCACACTCTTGGCATTCTCTCAACCAGCTTCATGAGGTAGTCACCTGGAATGCATTTCAATTAACAGGTGTGCCTTGTTCAAAGTTAACTTGTGGAATTTCTTTCCTTAATGCGTTTGAGCCAATCAGTTGTGTTGTGACAAGGTAGGGGTGGTAAACAGAAGACGTATTTGGTGAAAGATCAAGTCCATATTATGGCAAGAACAGCTCAATAAGCAAAGAGAAATGCCATTCCATCATTTCTATAAAACATGAAAGTCAGTCAAGAACATTTCAAGTGCAGTCGTGAAAACCGGTGATGAAACTGCCACAGGAAAGGAAGACCCAGAGTTACCTCTGCTATGATGAAACGGTCTCTCATGAGGACTGCCACAGGAAAGGAAGACCCAGAGTTACCTCTGCTATGATGAAACGGTCTCTCATGAGGACTGCCACAGGAAAGGAAGACCCAGAGTTACCTCTGCTATGATGAAACGGTCTCTCATGAGGACCGCCACAGGAAAGGAAGACCCAGAGTTACCTCTGCTATGATGAAACGGTCTCTCATGAGGACTGCCACAGGAAAGGAAGACCCAGAGTTACCTCTGCTATGATGAAACGGTCTCTCATGAGGACACAGGAAAGGAAGACCCAGAGTTACCTCCGCTATGATGAAACGGTCTCTCATGAGGACACAGGAAAGGAAGACCCAGAGTTACCTCTGCTATGATGAAACGGTCTCTCATGAGGACTGCCACAGGAAAGGAAGACTCAGAGTTACCTCTGCTATGATGAAACGGTCTCTCATGAGGACCGCCACAGGAAAGGAAGACCCAGAGTTACCTCTGCTATGATGAAACGGTCTCTCATGAGGACTGCCACAGGAAAGGAAGACCCAGAGTTACCTCTGCTATGATGAAACGCTCTCTCATGAGGACACAAGAAAGGAAGACCCAGAGTTACCTCCGCTATGATGAAACGGTCTCTCATGAGGACACAGGAAAGGAAGACCCAGAGTTACCTCTGCTATGATGAAACGGTCTCTCATGAGGACTGCCACAGGAAAGGAAGACTCAGAGTTACCTCTGCTATGATGAAACAGTCTCTCATGAGGACTGCCACAGGAAAGGAAGACCCAGAGTTACCTCTGCTATGATGAAACGGTCTCTCATGAGGACTGCCACAGGAAAGGAAGACCCAGAGTTACCTCTGCTATGATGAAACGGTCTCTCATGAGGACTGCCACAAGAAAGGAAGACCCAGAGTTACCTCTGCTATGATGAAACGGTCTCTCATGAGGACTGCCACAGGAAAGGAAGACCCAGAGTTACCTCTGCTATGATGAAACGGTCTCTCATGAGGACTGCCACAGGAAAGGAAGACCCAGAGTTACCTCTGCTATGATGAAACGGTCTCTCATGAGGACTGCCACAGGAAAGGAAGACCCAGAGTTACCTCTGCTATGATGAAACGGTCTCTCATGAGGACCGCCACAGGAAAGGAAGACCCAGAGTTACCTCTGCTATGATGAAACGGTCTCTCATGAGGACCGCCACAGGAAAGGAAGACCCAGAGTTACCTCTGCTATGATGAAACGGTCTCTCATGAGGACCGCCACAGGAAAGGAAGACCCAGAGTTACCTCTGCTATGATGAAACGGTCTCTCATGAGGACCGCCACAGGAAAGGAAGACCCAGAGTTACCTCTGCTATGATGAAACGGTCTCTCATGAGGACCGCCACAGGAAAGGAAGACCCAGAGTTACCTCTGCTATGATGAAACGGTCTCTCATGAGGGCCGCCACAGGAAAGGAAGACCCAGAGTTACCTCTGCTATGATGAAACGGTCTCTCATGAGGACCGCCACAGGAAAGGAAGACCCAGAGTTACCTCTGCTATGATGAAACGCTCTCTCATGAGGGCCGCCACAGGAAAGGAAGACCCAGAGTTACCTCTGCTATGATGAAACGGTCTCTCATGAGGACCGCCACAGGAAAGGAAGACCCAGAGTTACCTCTGCTATGATGAAACGGTCTCTCATGAGGGCCGCCACAGGAAAGGAAGACCCAGAGTTACCTCTGCTATGATGAAACGGTCTCTCATGAGGACCGCCACAGGAAAGGAAGACCCAGAGTTACCTCTGCTATGATGAAACGCTCTCTCATGAGGGCCGCCACAGGAAAGGAAGACCCAGAGTTACCTCTGCTATGATGAAACGGTCTCTCATGAGGACCGCCACAGGAAAGGAAGACCCAGAGTTACCTCTGCTATGATGAAACGGTCTCTCATGAGGACCGCCACAGGAAAGGAAGGCCCAGAGTTACCTCTGCTATGATGAAACGCTCTCTCATGAGGACCGCCACAGGAAAGGAAGACCCAGAGTTACCTCTGCTATGATGAAACGGTCTCTCATGAGGACCGCCACAGGAAAGGAAGACCCAGAGTTACCTCTGCTATGATGAAACGGTCTCTCATGAGGACCGCCACAGGAAAGGAAGACCCAGAGTTACCTCTGCTATGATGAAACGGTCTCTCATGAGGACCGCCACAGGAAAGGAAGACCCAGAGTTACCTCTGCTATGATGAAACAGTCTCTCATGAGGACTGCCACAGGAAAGGAAGACCCAGAGTTACCTCTGCTATGATGAAACAGTCTCTCATGAGGACTGCCACAGGAAAGGAAGACCCAGAGTTACCTCTGCTATGATGAAACGGTCTCTCATGAGGACTGCCACAGGAAAGGAAGACCCAGAGTTACCTCTGCTATGATGAAACGGTCTCTCATGAGGACTGCCACAAGAAAGGAAGACCCAGAGTTACCTCTGCTATGATGAAACGGTCTCTCATGAGGACTGCCACAGGAAAGGAAGACCCAGAGTTACCTCTGCTATGATGAAACGGTCTCTCATGAGGACTGCCACAGGAAAGGAAGACCCAGAGTTACCTCTGCTATGATGAAACGGTCTCTCATGAGGACTGCCACAGGAAAGGAAGACCCAGAGTTACCTCTGCTATGATGAAACGGTCTCTCATGAGGACCGCCACAGGAAAGGAAGACCCAGAGTTACCTCTGCTATGATGAAACGGTCTCTCATGAGGACCGCCACAGGAAAGGAAGACCCAGAGTTACCTCTGCTATGATGAAACGGTCTCACATGAGGACCGCCACAGGAAAGGAAGACCCAGAGTTACCTCTGCTATGATGAAACGGTCTCACATGAGGACCGCCACAGGAAAGGAAGACCCAGAGTTACCTCTGCTATGATGAAACGGTCTCTCATGAGGACCGCCACAGGAAAGGAAGACCCAGAGTTACCTCTGCTATGATGAAACGGTCTCTCATGAGGGCCGCCACAGGAAAGGAAGACCCAGAGTTACCTCTGCTATGATGAAACGGTCTCTCATGAGGACCGCCACAGGAAAGGAAGATCCAGAGTTACCTCTGCTATGATGAAACGCTCTCTCATGAGGGCCGCCACAGGAAAGGAAGACCCAGAGTTACCTCTGCTATGATGAAACGGTCTCTCATGATGACCGCCACAGGAAAGGAAGACCCAGAGTTACCTCTGCTATGATGAAACGGTCTCTCATGAGGGCCGCCACAGGAAAGGAAGACCCAGAGTTACCTCTGCTATGATGAAACGGTCTCTCATGAGGACCGCCACAGGAAAGGAAGACCCAGAGTTACCTCTGCTATGATGAAACGCTCTCTCATGAGGGCCGCCACAGGAAAGGAAGACCCAGAGTTACCTCTGCTATGATGAAACGGTCTCTCATGAGGACCGCCACAGGAAAGGAAGACCCAGAGTTACCTCTGCTATGATGAAACGGTCTCTCATGAGGACCGCCACAGGAAAGGAAGACCCAGAGTTACCTCTGCTATGATGAAACGCTCTCTCATGAGGACCGCCACAGGAAAGGAAGACCCAGAGTTACCTCTGCTATGATGAAACGGTCTCTCATGAGGACCGCCACAGGAAAGGAAGACCCAGAGTTACCTCTGCTATGATGAAACGGTCTCTCATGAGGACCGCCACAGGAAAGGAAGACCCAGAGTTACCTCTGCTATGATGAAACGGTCTCTCATGAGGACCGCCACAGGAAAGGAAGACCCAGAGTAACCTCTGCTATGATGAAACGGTCTCTCATGAGGACCGCCACAGGAAAGGAAGACCCAGAGTTACCTCTGCTATGATGAAACGGTCTCACATGAGGACCGCCACAGGAAAGGAAGACCCAGAGTTACCTCTGCTATGATGAAACGGTCTCTCATGAGGACCGCCACAGGAAAGGAAGACCCAGAGTTACCTCTGCTATGATGAAACGGTCTCTCATGAGGACCGCCACAGGAAAGGAAGACCCAGAGTTACCTCTGCTATGATGAAACGGTCTCTCATGAGGACCGCCACAGGAAAGGAAGACCCAGAGTTACCTCTGCTATGATGAAACGCTCTCTCATGAGGGCCGCCACAGGAAAGGAAGACCCAGAGTTACCTCTGCTATGATGAAACGGTCTCTCATGAGGACCGCCACAGGAAAGGAAGACCCAGAGTTACCTCTGCTATGATGAAACGGTCTCTCATGAGGACCGCCACAGGAAAGGAAGACCCAGAGTTACCTCTGCTATGATGAAACGCTCTCTCATGAGGACCGCCACAGGAAAGGAAGACCCAGAGTTACCTCTGCTATGATGAAACGGTCTCTCATGAGGACCGCCACAGGAAAGGAAGACCCAGAGTTACCTCTGCTATGATGAAACGGTCTCTCATGAGGACCGCCACAGGAAAGGAAGACCCAGAGTTACCTCTGCTGTGATGAAACGGTCTCTCATGAGGACCGCCACAGGAAAGGAAGACCCAGAGTTACCTCTGCTATGATGAAACGGTCTCTCATGAGGACCGCCACAGGAAAGGAAGACCCAGAGTTACCTCTGCTATGATGAAACGCTCTCTCATGAGGACTGCCACAGGAAAGGAAGACTCAGAGTTACCTCTGCTATGATGAAACAGTCTCTCATGAGGACTGCAACAGGAAAGGAAGACCCAGAGTTACCTCTGCTATGATGAAACGGTCTCTCATGAGGACTGCCACAGGAAAGGAAGACCCAGAGTTACCTCTGCTATGATGAAACGGTCTCTCATGAGGACTGCCACAAGAAAGGAAGACCCAGAGTTACCTCTGCTATGATGAAACGGTCTCTCATGAGGACTGCCACAGGAAAGGAAGACCCAGAGTTACCTCTGCAATGATGAAACGGTCTCTCATGAGGACTGCCACAGGAAAGGAAGACCCAGAGTTACCTCTGCTATGATGAAACGGTCTCTCATGAGGACCGCCACAGGAAAGGAAGACCCAGAGTTACCTCTGCTATGATGAAACGGTCTCTCATGAGGACTGCCACAGGAAAGGAAGACCCAGAGTTACCTCTGCTATGATGAAACGGTCTCTCATGAGGACACAGGAAAGGAAGACCCAGAGTTACCTCCGCTATGATGAAACGGTCTCTCATGAGGACACAGGAAAGGAAGACCCAGAGTTACCTCTGCTATGATGAAACGGTCTCTCATGAGGACTGCCACAGGAAAGGAAGACTCAGAGTTACCTCTGCTATGATGAAACAGTCTCTCATGAGGACTGCCACAGGAAAGGAAGACCCAGAGTTACCTCTGCTATGATGAAACGGTCTCTCATGAGGACTGCCACAGGAAAGGAAGACCCAGAGTTACCTCTGCTATGATGAAACGGTCTCTCATGAGGACTGCCACAAGAAAGGAAGACCCAGAGTTACCTCTGCTATGATGAAACGGTCTCTCATGAGGACTGCCACAGGAAAGGAAGACCCAGAGTTACCTCTTCTATGATGAAACGGTCTCTCATGAGGACTGCCACAGGAAAGGAAGACCCAGGGTTACCTATGCTATGATGAAACGGTCTCTCATGAGGACTGCCACAGGAAAGGAAGACCCAGAGTTACCTCTGCTATGATGAAACGGTCTCTCATGAGGACCGCCACAGGAAAGGAAGACCCAGAGTTACCTCTGCTATGATGAAACGGTCTCTCATGAGGACCGCCACAGGAAAGGAAGACCCAGAGTTACCTCTGCTATGATGAAACGCTCTCTCATGAGGACCGCCACAGGAAAGGAAGACCCAGAGTTACCTCTGCTATGATGAAACGGTCTCTCATGAGGACCGCCACAGGAAAGGAAGACCCAGAGTTACCTCTGCTATGATGAAACGGTCTCTCATGAGGACCGCCACAGGAAAGGAAGACCCAGAGTTACCTCTGCTATGATGAAACGGTCTCTCATGAGGACCACCACAGGAAAGGAAGACCCAGAGTTACCTCTGCTATGATGAAACGGTCTCTCATGAGGACCGCCACAGGAAAGGAAGACCCAGAGTTACCTCTGCTATGATGAAACGGTCTCTGCTATGAGGACCGCCACAGGAAAGGAAGACCCAGAGTTACCTCTGCTATGATGAAACGGTCTCTCATGAGGACCGCCACAGGAAAGGAAGACCCAGAGTTACCTCTGCTATGATGAAACGCTCTCTCATGAGGACCGCCACAGGAAAGGAAGACCCAGAGTTACCTCTGCTATGATGAAACGGTCTCTCATGAGGACCACCACAGGAAAGGAAGACCCAGAGTTACCTCTGCTATGATGAAACGCTCTCTCATGAGGACCGCCACAGGAAAGGAAGACCCAGAGTTACCTCTGCTATGATGAAACGGTCTCTCATGAGGGCCGCCACAGGAAAGGAAGACCCAGAGTTACCTCTGCTATGATGAAACGGTCTCTCATGAGGACCGCCACAGGAAAGGAAGACCCAGAGTTACCTCTGCTATGATGAAACGGTCTCTCATGAGGACCGCCACAGGAAAGGAAGACCCAGAGTTACCTCTGCTATGATGAAACGGTCTCTCATGAGGACCGCCACAGGAAAGGAAGACCCAGAGTTACCTCTGCTATGATGAAACGGTCTCTCATGAGGACCGCCACAGGAAAGGAAGACCCAGAGTTACCTCTGCTATGATGAAACGGTCTCTCATGAGGGCCGCCACAGGAAAGGAAGACCCAGAGTTACCTCTGCTATGATGAAACGGTCTCTCATGAGGACTGCCACAGGAAAGGAAGACCCAGAGTTACCTATGCTATGATGAAACGGTCTCTCATGAGGACTGCCACAGGAAAGGAAGACCCAGAGTTACCTCTGCTATGATGAAACGGTCTCTCATGAGGACCGCCACAGGAAAGGAAGACCCAGAGTTACCTCTGCTATGATGAAAC
The DNA here is from genome assembly GCF_045791955.1 of Oncorhynchus clarkii lewisi. Lineage (NCBI taxonomy): Eukaryota > Metazoa > Chordata > Actinopteri > Salmoniformes > Salmonidae > Oncorhynchus > Oncorhynchus clarkii. The sequence continues at coordinate 78,114,948 of NC_092155.1, forward strand.
GCTCTCTCATGAGGGCCGCCACAGGAAAGGAAGACCCAGAGTTACCTCTGCTATGATGAAACGCTCTCTCATGAGGGCCGCCACAGGAAAGGAAGACCCAGAGTTACCTCTGCTATGATGAAACGGTCTCTCATGAGGATCGCCACAGGAAAGGAAGACCCAGAGTTACCTCTGCTATGATGAAACGGTCTCTCATGAGGACCGCCACAGGAAAGGAAGACCCAGAGTTACCTCTGCTATGATGAAACGGTCTCTCATGAGGACCGCCACAGGAAAGGAAGACCCAGAGTTACCTCTGCTATGATGAAACGGTCTCTCATGAGGACCGCCACAGGAAAGGAAGACCCAGAGTTACCTCTGCTATGATGAAACGGTCTCTCATGAGGACCGCCACAGGAAAGGAAGACCCAGAGTTACCTCTGCTATGATGAAACGGTCTCTCATGAGGACCGCCACAGGAAAGGAAGACCCAGAGTTACCTCTGCTATGATGAAACGGTCTCTCATGAGGACCGCCACAGGAAAGGAAGACCCAGAGTTACCTCTGCTATGATGAAACGCTCTCTCATGAGGACCGCCACAGGAAAGGAAGACCCAGAGTTACCTCTGCTATGATGAAACGGTCTCTCATGAGGACCGCCACAGGAAAGGAAGACCCAGAGTTACCTCTGCTATGATGAAACGCTCTCTCATGAGGACCGCCACAGGAAAGGAAGACCCAGAGTTACCTCTGCTATGATGAAACGGTCTCTCATGAGGGCCGCCACAGGAAAGGAAGACCCAGAGTTACCTCTGCTATGATGAAACGGTCTCTCATGAGGACCGCCACAGGAAAGGAAGACCCAGAGTTACCTCTGCTATGATGAAACGGTCTCTCATGAGGATCGCCACAGGAAAGGAAGACCCAGAGTTACCTCTGCTATGATGAAACGGTCTCTCATGAGGACCGCCACAGGAAAGGAAGACCCAGAGTTACCTCTGCTATGATGAAACGGTCTCTCATGAGGACCGCCACAGGAAAGGAAGACCCAGAGTTACCTCTGCTATGATGAAACGGTCTCTCATGAGGGCCGCCACAGGAAAGGAAGACCCAGAGTTACCTCTGCTATGATGAAACGGTCTCTCATGAGGACCGCCACAGGAAAGGAAGACCCAGAGTTACCTCTGCTATGATGAAACGCTCTCTCATGAGGGCCGCCACAGGAAAGGAAGACCCAGAGTTACCTCTGCTATGATGAAACGGTCTCTCATGAGGACCGCCACAGGAAAGGAAGACCCAGAGTTACCTCTGCTATGATGAAACGGTCTCTCATGAGGGCCGCCACAGGAAAGGAAGACCCAGAGTTACCTCTGCTATGATGAAACGGTCTCTCATGAGGACCGCCACAGGAAAGGAAGACCCAGAGTTACCTCTGCTATGATGAAACGCTCTCTCATGAGGGCCGCCACAGGAAAGGAAGACCCAGAGTTACCTCTGCTATGATGAAACGGTCTCTCATGAGGATCGCCACAGGAAAGGAAGACCCAGAGTTACCTCTGCTATGATGAAACGGTCTCTCATGAGGACCGCCACAGGAAAGGAAGACCCAGAGTTACCTCTGCTATGATGAAACGGTCTCTCATGAGGACCGCCACAGGAAAGGAAGACCCAGAGTTACCTCTGCCATGATGAAACGCTCTCTCATGAGGACCGCCACAGGAAAGGAAGACCCAGAGTTACCTCTGCTATGATGAAACGGTCTCTCATGAGGACCGCCACAGGAAAGGAAGACCCAGAGTTACCTCTGCTATGATGAAACGGTCTCTCATGAGGACCGCCACAGGAAAGGAAGACCCAGAGTTACCTCTGCTATGATGAAACGCTCTCTCATGAGGACTGCCACAGGAAAGGAAGACCCAGAGTTACCTCTGCTATGATGAAACAGTCTCTCATGAGGACTGCCACAGGAAAGGAAGACCCAGAGTTACCTCTGCTATGATGAAACGGTCTCTCATGAGGACTGCCACAGGAAAGGAAGACCCAGAGTTACCTCTGCTATGATGAAACGGTCTCTCATGAGGACTGCCACAAGAAAGGAAGACCCAGAGTTACCTCTGCTATGATGAAACGGTCTCTCATGAGGACTGCCACAGGAAAGGAAGACCCAGAGTTACCTCTGCTATGATGAAACGGTCTCTCATGAGGACTGCCACAGGAAAGGAAGACCCAGAGTTACCTCTGCTATGATGAAACGGTCTCTCATGAGGACTGCCACAGGAAAGGAAGACCCAGAGTTACCTCTGCTATGATGAAACGGTCTCTCATGAGGACCGCCACAGGAAAGGAAGACCCAGAGTTACCTCTGCTATGATGAAACGGTCTCTCATGAGGACCGCCACAGGAAAGGAAGACCCAGAGTTACCTCTGCTATGATGAAACGGTCTCTCATGAGGACCGCCACAGGAAAGGAAGACCCAGAGTTACCTCTGCTATGATGAAACGGTCTCTCATGAGGACCGCCACAGGAAAGGAAGACCCAGAGTTACCTCTGCTATGATGAAACGGTCTCTCATGAGGACCGCCACAGGAAAGGAAGACCCAGAGTTACCTCTGCTATGATGAAACGGTCTCTCATGAGGACCGCCACAGGAAAGGAAGACCCAGAGTTACCTCTGCTATGATGAAACGGTCTCTCATGAGGACCGCCACAGGAAAGGAA
>NC_092155.1:78122645-78125145 GCF_045791955.1 Oncorhynchus clarkii lewisi
ATACAGGTCAGAGTGTTGGTCTGGGATAATTCCATACAGGTCAGGGTGTTGGTCTGGGATAATTCCATTCAGGTCAGGGTGTTGGTCTGGGATAATTCCATTCAGGTCAGGTTGTTGGTCTGGGATAATTCCATTCAGGTCAGGGTGTTGGTCTGGGATAATTCCATTCCATACAGGTCACAGTGTTGGTATGGGATAATTCCATTCAGGTCAGGGTGTTGGTCTGGGATAATTCCATTCAGGTCAGAGTGTTGGTCTGGGATAATTCCATTCAGATCAGAGTGTTGGTCTGGGATAATTCCATACAGGTCAGAGTGTTGGTCTGGGATAATTCCATTCCATACAGGTTAGAGTGTTGGTCTGGGATAATTCCATTCCATACCGGTCAGGGTGTTGGTCTGGGATAATTCCATTCAGGTCAGAGTGTTGGTCTGGGATAATTCCATACAGGTCAGGGTGTTGGTCTGGGATAATTCCATTCCATACAGGTCAGAGTGTTGGTCTGGGATAATTCCATTCCATTCAGTTCAGAGTGTTGGTCTGGGATAATTCCATACAGGTCAGGGTGTTGTTCTGGGATAATCTGACCAGTCTCTCAGGCCCTGTCCTACATAACCCTTCATATACTGACTATAGCTGTGTCCTCTGTCTCTCAGGCCCTGCCTTACATAACCCTTCATATACTGACTATAGCTGTGTCCTCTGTCTCTCAGGCCCTGCCCTACATAACCCTTCATATACTGACTATAGCTGTGTCCTCTGTCTCTCAGGCCCTGTCCTACATAACCCTTCATATACTGACTATAGCTGTGTCCTCTGTCTCTCAGGCCCTGTCCTACATAACCCTTCATATACTGACTATAGCTGTGTCCTCTGTCTCTCAGGCCCTGTCCTACATAACCCTTCATATACTGACTATAGCTGTGTCCTCTGTCTCTCAGGCCCTGTCCTACATAACCCTTCATATACTGACTATAGCTGTGTCCTCTGTCTCTCAGGCCCTGTCCTACATAACCCTTCATATACTGACTATAGCTGTGTCCTCTGTCTCTCAGGCCCTGTCCTACATAACCCTTCATATACTGACTATAGCTGTGTCCTCTGTCTCTCAGGCCCTGCCTTACATAACCCTTCATATACTGACTATAGCTGTGTCCTCTGTCTCTCAGGCCCTGTCCTACATAACCCTTCATATACTGACTATAGCTGTGTCCTCTGTCTCTCAGGCCCTGTCCTACATAACCCTTCATATACAGACTATAGCTGTGTCCTCTGTCTCTCAGGCCCTGTCCTACATAACCCTTCATATACTGACTATAGCTGTGTCCTCTGTCTCTCAGGCCCTGTCCTACATAACCCTTCATATACTGACTATAGCTGTGTCCTCTGTCTCTCAGGCCCTGTCCTACATAACCCTTCATATACTGACTATAGCTGTGTCCTCTGTCTCTCAGGCCCTGTCCTACATAACCCTTCATATACTGACTATAGCTGTGTCCTCTGTCTCTCAGGCCCTGTCCTACATAACCCTTCATATACAGACTATATCTGTGTCCTCTGTCTCTCAGGCCCTGTCCTACATAACCCTTCATATACAGACTATAGCTGTGTCCTCTGTCTCTCAGGCCCTGTCCTACATAACCCTTCATATACTGACTATAGCTGTGTCCTCTGTCTCTCAGGCCCTGTCCTACATAACCCTTCATATACTGACTATAGCTGTGTCCTCTGTCTCTCAGGCCCTGTCCTACATAACCCTTCATATACAGACTATAGCTGTGTCCTCTGTCTCTCAGGCCCTGTCCTACATAACCCTTCATATACTGACTATAGCTGTGTCCTCTGTCTCTCAGGCCCTGCCCTACATAACCCTTCATATACTGACTATAGCTGTGTCCTCTGTCTCTCAGGCCCTGTCCTACATAACCCTTCATATACTGACTATAGCTGTGTCCTCTGTCTCTCAGGCCCTGTCCTACATAACCCTTCATATACTGACTATAGCTGTGTCCTCTGTCTCTCAGGCCCTGCCCTACATAACCCTTCATATACTGACTATAGCTGTGTCCTCTGTCTCTCAGGCCCTGTCCTACATAACCCTTCATATACTGACTATAGCTGTGTCCTCTGTCTCTCAGGCCCTGTCCTACATAACCCTTCATATACTGACTATAGCTGTGTCCTCAGTCTCTCAGGCCCTGTCCTACATAACCCTTCATATACTGACTATAGCTGTGTCCTCTGTCACTCAGGCCCTGTCCTACATAACCCTTCATATACTGACTATAGCTGTGTCCTCTGTCTCTCAGGCCCTGTCCTACATAACCCTTCATATACAGACTATAGCTGTGTCCTCTGTCTCTCAGGCCCTGTCCTACATAACCCTTCATATACTGACTATAGCTGTGTCCTCTGTCTCTCAGGCCCTGTCCTACATAACCCTTCATATACTGACTATAGCTGTGTCCTCTGTCTCTCAGGCCCTGTCCTACATAACCCT